>NW_025833845.1:0-1661 GCF_002878395.1 Capsicum annuum
AGTAATATGGTTCACCAACATAAGTTGTGATAAATAATTGGAATCCCCCATTCTTAATCAAAGATTTCGATTTAAACCTTTGAGAATAAAAATACTCTAGTTGAGAGAGTCGTCTATAGAAATGAGTCCAGAATTGAATATCAGACATCGAATAGAGAACCCCAAAATAAAATAAATTATCAGATAAACTCTAATAACTAGGGTTATCATATCCTCCTTTCTTCTTCTTCTTCTTCTCATTTTTTTGAGCCATTTGGATATTATTTAGAAAATGTGTATGATATTATATAAATATTTTTAATTTTGTTTGGCGTGTTTGAATCATTTTATTTCTCTTCATAATTGTATTTTGGTGTTTACAATCTGTCAGAATGGGTGATACGATTCCAAAGGTATTTGGTTGCATTTTAAATTACTGCTTTTTATTTTGAATGGTTTTGGAGTTGCTATGATTGACTTTGGTCAACACTAGGAGATCTGGGCATTGAATGGAAATTCGTCAGCTCCATCAGATCTTAAACGTTAATTTTGGGTTAGTAGAATGGTTGATTTCGATCTCAAACGTTAATTTTGGGTTAGTAGAATGGTTGGTTCAGGTTCCGAGGCTCTCAGTGTAATTTTGAGATTTTAAATGAGATATTGAAAAATAAGGCTTAGAGTTGACTTTACTCAACTTTCAATGATAACACTTGTGTTGAGAAATCTGATTGTTTTGTTGATTTTGGCATGTCAAATTTGTTCTAGTAGTATAGTTGCATTGTGTTCGTAGGGTTTCTCAATAATAACTATGAACCTCTTTTTTCTGAGAAAATGCACAATCTGAGGAGAATTTCAAACTCAATTTATTGATATAAGGAAGAATACATATACAAACCCTGAACTTTTTGACTTTTCCCGTATTGACACCTCAACTGAGCCATGTAACTATTGAACCTTTTTATCATTTACAAAATGTGTCAATTAAGCACAAATTGTACAATTTCAGATTAAATTTGCCGCCTAAAATTCACTTACGATGACATGAAAATTATAACTTATGGTAAAATTACATGTCATCTAAGAAAAGAAATCAAAAAAAAAATTTTAGAAAAAAAAACCGAAAAGTAATTTCATTTGTTTCCCTTCTTCTTCCTCTACTCTTCCACCGTTAAACCTCACTTTCAATCCTTCATTTTTCTACCAAAACAACACCCAACAACCGTTAAAAGAAGAAAAAGAATAATAATACAACACACACTCATATACAACAAGCAACAATAACAATTTTTTTAAAAATAAAAAAATTATTTTTTTTTCCTTCTTCTTACTCTGGTCTTCCACCATTAAATTAACCTTCACTCCTCCATTTTTCATCCAAACAACACCCAACAACCATTAGAAAAAAAAATATCCCTTGCTTCTGAGGAATTAAGCTCCATGATGGTATCAAGAATTGTAGTGTTGGTATCCAAATTGCAGTGTTGATATCTGATTTTTTTCAGCAAAAATTTTGCCGGAAAAACCATTCCAACACAATCATCCACCCTCCAAAGCCACTAAACCACCACCAAAACACCTGCAATGGCGTCCACCTCATTTTCCGGCGAGCTGTCGGTGGGATCTGTTAAGAATTCGTGCCCTACTGATTATCTTATTTTCGCCTAACTGTTGCTTATCAATGG
>NW_025833846.1:0-1272 GCF_002878395.1 Capsicum annuum
CACAAACTTGTCTAGATGTATTATATGATTTATGTAATCTGTTTGCTCCTAATAACCTTTTCCTACTTTCTTCTAAATTATGTTTTCTAGCTATTATATTATTTCTTTTTCTGATTTCTCTATATAAATAGAAATAGCTACACCTTATGTCTTGGAAAAATCTATGTCTTTTCATATAGAGTTTATAAACTTTTGCGAGTTAATAGATAATGTTCCCAAAACCTTCTCGCTCTGATACCAAAACAAAGATATATTTCAATAAAACAAAGATATATTTCAATAATATTATGTTTCAAAGATATAAACAAAGATATATTTCAGTAATATTCTTTAATAAATAATAATTTTTTAGTATATCAGTTTTGTAAAATGAGTACTCGACTTGCATTATTAAGATTCTTTCTTATCTCTTATCTTTTAGTGTCGGCCACATATGTCTGGGCCACGTAGTAATCTTTAGAACCACTGCTTTACAATTAGAAGTAATAAGAAGATCTATCTCTAGACATAGATCGGTCGCCTTTATGGTAAGAAATCATAGTGAACAAATAAGAGGTAAAACTCGTATGGTAATTAACTATAAAAGATTAAATATGTATAACAGATGAGTAGTATTTTTTCAAATGTATTTAAAAAGCATTGAGTTGATGGTTATGTAGGAAAACATGTTTTGATTATGTAAGAAAGCATGTTTATAAATATATGATGCTAATGTGAATAAAGGTAAATATACTTTTAAAGTGTGTAATAACTTATTAAAATTATCATAATTATATGTATATATGGAAAAAAAAAATATGAAGATTCATTTGACTTGCGAGGCTTTAATAGATTGAAATTAAGTAAAAATAAACGTAATAGTGTGTGATGGAGCTTTACTAAATACGGGCCATAGTAACAACAAAAAATAATGTCAATAGTAGTTATGGTAAAGTAGTGATAATAAAAATAACAATGATAATTGTAAGGTATACCTTGCATGCAGTAGGGTAAATACATGTATATACCTTGCATTTTGGAGAGATTCAAACTTTGAGAGCTTATAAAATTAGTGTCAAGAAGACATATAAAGATAAAGTAAAACGTTAGGATTATTAAGCTGAAATTGATAAATAGATTTCTTTCTTTTTCAAAAATATGGACTTAGTTATTTGTCGTCATCCCATGATAGTATTAAAATTCTCATTCATTCTAAAGGATTGTGACGTTTATTTTATTAAGAGGAAAAAAAATACTTCATAGCAAATAATTAGTAAAAAATAATTAGTTGAA
>NW_025833847.1:0-1496 GCF_002878395.1 Capsicum annuum
ATAAAGAAAATAATATGGGAAAAATTACAAGATTATGAAGAGGAAGAATTATTAAACAATATAGAAAACTTACGCATATATTATGAACATCAATACCATTTAGATTCAGATGGATATTATACAGACTAAAAATGTCAGAATATATTAAGAAAATTAGAGAAAACTAAGAAGACCTACGTAAAGAAATTAATTATAGAAAACAAATTAGATAAATAATGGAAAATCTAATAGAAAAATTAAAATGGATAGAAGAAACCTTGAAAAATTTAGAAAAAAGCAAAGATAAAAGTTTAGATAGTTTAAAAAATTCATTAAGAAGAGAACAAAAAAAAATAGTTAGTAGTATTAATAACCTCAAACAAGATATTAAATATAGTACAAATAGAATAGATTATTATATATTTACTTTAGAAGAATAAAATGATAAACTACGAATATCTAAAATATTGGAGACAAGAAATGGATGAAATAAGATTAATAAAAAACCTTATAAAAATAAATTTAATTGAATATTTTAAAACAAAAGATATAGAATATTTAGAATATCATAAAAATAATATAGAAGACTTACAAAAACTAAGAGAAAAAGCTAAATAATATTATAGTAAAGCATTTAATCAATTACCATTTAATCACCCCCTAAAATATGAAAATCAGTAAAATTGAATATGTTAACAAGATATATGAAAGTAAAAGATACAAGAACAAAGAAAAACAGTTAATGAATATTACTACAAAGTATTTAACAATTACATAAATTAATGGATACATCATACAAAAAGAATAAATCATTAAAATAAATCGAAAATAAACTATATAGTTTATACCTAGAATACAAAAGATTACATAATACTAACAAGGATCCTAGAATACTAGATAATTTAACTACGATAATATCTAATTTAGAATATGAATTAATAAAATATCTTAAGTCAAGAAGATAAAAATGAAAATTAATCCAATCAATAATATTCACAAAATACATTATATAAAAATAAATACTTATTACCTAATAATTATTTATTATCTAGTAAAGTTACCGCGCCTAAATTCGCACCCCCAACAATTGGTAGGAGCAACTTGTAAATATGGTCCCTAAAAGAATATTTTTAGGGATGACATTATTTAGTGGTCTCTATACATGTACAAAAATCCAATTAAGACCGTGGGAAAATATTATCTGGTCGCCAAAATGTGAAAATTCTGTGGAAGTCACAGGTGGGATATGAAATATATTTTTATATTATTTTATGTGAATAAACTTTCTCTGTCCAGAAGGTCCTACTTTCTCTCTCTTTCACTGCCAAAATAACTCTCTCTCTTGCCTTCGATGAAGTAAAATCCCTAAATCTCATTACCTATATTCCTAAATCGCTCATTGATCTTCACTCAAAGGTTGAAGTTTTTGGTCATTGCTCATCTATGAGTAAGGTTGTCCTCTCTTATCTATTTCTTCTCCTTCTCCTTTTTGATTAAAATCAAAAGTTCTATTCTTT
>NW_025833848.1:0-1086 GCF_002878395.1 Capsicum annuum
CTCTTTCGTACTCACTGATTTCTTCGACTGTATAGGAGTAGAAACAACTTTAAATACTTCGTCTTGAGTTAATCAAAGATTAAATGATGGTGCATTATCAAATAATAAATTAATAGGTGGTATACCCCTATTTGTTTATGATTTTGGTGTGTGTTCTGCCATTAGAGCATAAAAAACCTCAAACTCAAAGTTGCTAATGGTTTACAGTACAAAATACAAAATAAAAAAATAAAAAATTGATAACATGCAATAAATGAATTTATTATTTACCTGAAATTGTGGAACACCATCCTTATTAAATCGTGAAAAAAATGTGAGAAAGGAAAAAATTTGAAAGAGGAATCTGAGAGATTTCAAATAATAAAAGGTAAAATAAAAATCAGCTAAAGAAAAGAGAAAGAAAAGTGGCTTGAAAAAGGGAACCTTATACATGGTAACTTCTCAAAAACAGTAAATGGGGGACCACACTTAAAATAATGTTATGTTTGCTACACAATATAATTTAATTAAAGTGTTGCTATTTTTCATAATTTAATTCTTAAGTATGCTGCTTCTTGTAGTTTTTCCCTCTAAAAATAGAAGGAAAATATTGTTTTCTCCACCCAAAAAGGTTTTAAAAATATTGTTTCTCCGACCAAAACAGGAAAAAGAAGAATAATTTTTTTTTTTTTTTTATTAAAAGGTTTGTGTCAATTATTAAAAACAAACAACATAGAATAAGGGATCGGATATCAATAGGTATAAGTATAAAATTGGTTTAGTCATAGGTTAACGAGAAGGAGAAAAAGGATTAAAAATCAATTATTACATTGGGGTTTAGTTAATTTGAAATAGAAATATTTATTATTTCCATATATAATTAATTTCTATAAATCAAACTAACATTTATTTGACGTGGATTTTTTTTGAAACAAAAAAAAAGAGTGGAATTCTTTAACTATTTTTTATTTAGGACCTTTTTTTAAAAAAAAAAAAAACTATTTCCATTTAATTATTCTTCTAATATATAAGACATACATTATTAAATCCTAAAATAATTATATGAGAAATAAAACTCCTAAATATATGGATAAAATCCTCAAATAA
>NW_025833849.1:0-2056 GCF_002878395.1 Capsicum annuum
CTTCCCATAGCGGAGGTTGCGGGTTTGATCCACCCGTAATGCCTTATCAATCGAGATCGGTGCATGGGGTTTATCTAGTGCAGTTTACATCTCCTATATGATTTGTGAGCTATTGCACAGTGAGGGTTTACCCAGTGTGCACACAGTGCTCACCACAGAGTGCTCACCTGAAGGGCGACAGAGGGTGTAGCAGCTGCGGATTTTCTTAGAGTTTCCAAAGAAAAAAAAACTTCACTCATTACACACACACTTTCTATCACACTAACACATACCTATCGATTCATACCCACACATACTCACAACACACAAATGGGGGAAATAGTAAAGTGGAAGAGAGTTAAGAGAGAAAGAACAAGAGATTGGAGAAGGGAACTGAGAGATTGAGAGATGAGAGAGAGAGATATTCGATATCATGCGATAAAGAAACAGAGATAAAATGTGCGAGAGAGGAATTTTTAACGAGTTTTCACCAGAAAATTTTATCGCTGCAACCATTTTTTCGATTCCGGCTGTTGCTGAGCTTGCCAGAGCCCTGGCGTAGCTAAGAGTCTTCGTTTTCAGTCCAAAATTCCCTGGAAGATACTAAATATATCAACCAAAAAAACTGACCCCCGGGCCAGTTCTTCGGCCAAACAGTTGCGGGGTGCCAAAATTGCCTGCAGGTTTCTCTTTACTTCATGATTTTTGGTTCGGGTTGGCTAAAAAATAGAGCAAAAGGGTAAATTAAAGTTGGTTTGGTCATTATAGAGGTTCTAATAGAGGTTTTTCGGGCGCGGTTCTATCTTCGATATATTGAAATAGACAATTAAGGTCCAATTCTTCAACTCTCTCTTTATTTCATCTTAAAGTTATGAAATTGATTTTATGATTGTGTGTTGGATGATGATGATTGGGTGATTTTATTGATGTAGATTTTACTTGTTATGGATAACGGATTGTGGTATGAACTCGGTATTGGTTGGATAACCATTTCTCGTATAAGAAATTTTTGTTGAAAAGCTATTTGGGGGAAGGAATTGAAAGTCAATAAAAGTTGAATATTGGCCTGTTGCATCATTGATTGATTTGTCGATTTAAAAATGAAGGGTAATTATTGAAATTGATAGTATCATATTTTAGATCGTTAAATGGGTAGGCAAATACTAAGTTTGTGTAGACAAATTGTAGAAAACGGACGATTGTGGATTGTTGAATGTTTGGAAAGTTTTGTTGAATGATTCTGTTTTTTTCGCATTTGGAAAATGCATTAATTTAGCTAGGGAATGCCCCAAGTTCATTTGTATTTATTCACAGGGGAATGTCCTGACATATCATGTACGCAAAGGAGGTTGAGGCATCGGGTAAAGCATTGGAGCTTAGTCTAGGATTAGTTTAGAATAGGATTTACACTTCCGTATTTTTCTATTTTTGGGAATGTATAACTCAAACTGGACATTACTTTAGTTTTGAACTTTGTTTGATTTGTTTGATTGATTGTTTCTGTATGTTTTGTGGGTTTACACATTCATAGTGTCAAATTAGCCGATATGCTCTACCAAGCGACCATGGTAGAACCATGGGATCGAGGGGTGCCTAATACCTTCCCCTCAGTAAACAGAATTCCTTAATCAGAATATCTATTCGCAAACCAGTTTTAAAGAGTCGAAATCATTTTGAAAAGGGATTTTCAAAGGTGACTTGGTACACCAGATTTATGCCAAGTGGCGACTCTTAGTTTTGATTGTTAAATATCCTTTATGAAACAAACTTTCATTTTTCGACACTTAATAATAAAAACTCTTTCAAACCTTAAATTTAATTTTTTTTGTTAAAAAAGGCGTGTGACAAGAGAAAGCCTTTCTTAAACGGAGAGAGAGAGAGAGATCAGATATTTAATAAGCATTAAAAAGGATAGCTCGGTGCAATAAAACTTTTCTTATGTGCGGGATCCGTGCAAAAACCGGACCTCAATAAACATTAATTAATTTGGTCAAACCTTATTAAGTGAGTACTTTAAAATAGAGTCAACTTATAATTGAATCCACCATGTTATTGGTGAAACTAGGGAGGCGTGAAT
>NW_025833850.1:0-1121 GCF_002878395.1 Capsicum annuum
TTTTGATTAGTTTTACATATTTATACAATAAAATACAATACCATATATTTTTAATATAATATAATTGTTAAAGATATATATTTATATATAATAATGATACAATTTCTATATATATACATATTCTATATAATAATTATAGCATTTTTATACACATTCTATACAATTTTTAACTACAATTAGTATTTCATACACATTTTATACGACTCTATGTAGTTTTTACACGAATTCTAAAAATGTATCAATCTAGTGTAAGAGAGTACCAATTGAGTATATGGACACTGCAAGTGTATCAATGTAGTATAAAAGTGTATTAATGTGGTATAAAAGAGTATCAATTGGGTATAGGGACTGCATGTGCTTGCATAATTTTTTTTATTTTTTTTTTAAAGTGTATCAATATAGTATAAAAGTTATCAATGTGGTATAAAAGTGTATCAATTGATTATAGAGACTGCATGTGCCAATTGGGCCAAATGGTTAAAAAAGGAAATTAAATTGGGCTGACTGGCTGCAGTTGTCCACATTTTTAAATTGTGGGCCATTTTTTTTTAAATGGTCAGCCCATGTCCTTTTCCCCTTTAGGGTTTTTTTTTTCTTGTGTTTGATATCCTAGAAAATGTTTTCCTGAAAAATAAGTTGGTTTCTTACTTGTTTTCTTATATTTGGTTGGTGAATGAAAAATATTTTTCAGAAAATGTTTTGTAGTTTTTGGTTGGTGAATGAAAAAATATTTTTTTGAAAATACATTTTAGTGTTTAACTAAAGAGTAAAAATATATTTTAGAAAAATAATTTTTGACTCTACTTTTTTCAGGGTGTGTTCGGTATGAAGGTGAAAAAACATTTTTTTAGAAAAAATTAGCTGTTTCTAACGTATATTCCTATGTTCGTTATGTAAATTGGGTAAGTATAAATTTTCTAAAAGTATTTGTATATATTTAACAAAAACAATGAGAACGAATACGATAAAAAGGGTGGGATAAGAAAAAAAATTAATTTTAAAAAAAAACAAATTAAACAAATTAACTTTTTGGAGAGAGGGGGTTGAGGTTGTCAAAATAGATAGTAAGAATGGGGTAAGAAGAAAATTTAATTTTTTAAAAGTAAATTAACATTTTTTTT
>NW_025833851.1:0-1411 GCF_002878395.1 Capsicum annuum
GTTGTAAGGGCTAGGGTTTGTTTTTGAGAGAGTATTGATTTAATTTGAGAGGATTGTGTATAGAACGATTAACTTTTTCCTTTTGGGACTCCAATTTTGGGTTATGGCTGAGTTAAAGAAAGGGGAAATTGACCAAAATACCCCTCTAGACCCCAACTCATAAAAAAGATCTAGGTAGCTGATGCGATTAGCAATGCGCAACATCACTTTGTTGATCTAATTGGCGATGCGCCATGTTGCTTCTGTCAATGTGATGTCTAATGCAATACAGCTATATTGAATTGGTGTACTATTTTAGCCATACAAATATACCTCAAACGTTGCCTAAAAAACCCAAAACTCACCTGAAATGTACTATCGACGACCCCAATCATGAATTAACTTAGATATCAATTTTCCAAAGTCGGGAAGGTCAAGAATAAAATTATTGATGTACGGAGGACAAAAATGAGACTAAGTCTCCAACAGTTAGCTAAATTTTCATGTTCTAGGCCACTCATGCATATATTATGAGTTGAATTGAACTACAAAGTGTATGGGGTATTACAATATCTCCCTCTAGGGAACATTCATCCACAAATGTGACTGATTAAGCTGGGAATACTGAGGAACTGAGATTTTATACTGACATCCACAACTAAAAACATAATTACATGACTTAATCTGAAGCATGATGAATGACTGCAGTAATTCGTGCATGTATGCATTGACATGGAGATAATCATATGGATGGAACTGAGAATGGAAATAAAGTAATCGAGAGAAGACCATTGCCTTAGATTTAGTTTTAGTTTGCAAAGATAATATAAGGGTACTTGGTTCACATATCTACTTCTGCTTTCCAATTTGCTCCCTCATCGGACTATTTTCGCCAAAGAACTTTGACCAAGGGAACTTCATTTTTCCCTAATCGACAAATCTGAAGATCAAAGATCTCGACTAAAATTTCCTTGAAAGAGAGACTATTATGAACATCCAAGTTGTCTAAGGGGACTACAATAGCTGGGTTACCAATACACCTCTTTAGCAAGGAGATGTGAAACACTAGGTGTACTGAAGCCAAATCTTTAGGCAAATCAAGCTCATAAGCTACCTTTTCAAAGTGCGTCAAGATTCTGTAAGGCCCAACATACCAGGGACTAAGCTTCCCCTTCTTACCAAACCTCTTTACACCCTTCATAGGACATATTTTCAAGTAAACTAAGCTGCCAATCTCAAATTCAAGATTACCTTTCCTTACAACTGCAAGATTTTTGTCGACTTTGGGCTATCTTAAGCCTCTCTCCGATCAACTGAACTTTCTCTAATGTATCAGGTACTTAATCTTTCCCTATAAACGTAGTATTACCTACCTCAAGCTAATGTATAAGAGATCTACTTATCCTCCCATATAGAGCCTCAAATGGAGCCA
>NW_025833852.1:0-1358 GCF_002878395.1 Capsicum annuum
AGCAATAGTAGTACGTAATATGTAGAAGTAGTATAATAATAATAATAATAATAATAATAATAATAATAATAATAATAATAATAATAATAATAATATTAATAATAATAATAATAATAATAATAATAAGCAAAACGACGTCTTTTTAATTGATAGAAGCAAAACGACGTTGTTTTAATTGAAAGGCAAAAGTCCTCCCATATCAGCTCTTTTAATGACGTGACATCGTATGATTGGATTACATATCCACGTAGGAAAATTGGAGTGTTTATTTATTTAGGTTTTGTATAGTTAAAGGGTCTACTTGTACACTGTCAAAGTTTAAAGTAAATGTTATAATTTGATGTCAACTATCGGATTATATACTCATATTTATGTGGGGTGGCTCTAGCTTGGGCTGACCCGAAATCCAAACTTTTTGGTCATTTGGTTTAGATTTTGAGTAGGGATTGGACTTTGGATTTTTTTTATTATTTAAAAATTTGTGGATATATTGGTTTTAGTACTATGCTTTCGGCTACCCGGAAATCCGAAATTTTTATGCCTTATATTCAGCTTTACCCATATTACATGTCTCTACTACTTGTAAGTCAAATTTCTAAAGATTTAATAAATTAGTACCCTCCCACCCTACCCTATCCATTATAGTTCTGATTCCAATATTGAAAGGGATGGTAGGATGACCTGAATCCTTCTTGATGGTTGAAAGTTATACATAAGGAATAAATTATTAGGTTGATTGATGAATTATTAATTGCTATGGTCTGCCTTAAAAGCTTTAAAAATCAACATTGTAAATCTAAAGTATCCAAATTGATTAATCCAAAATTGAACTTTGAATCCAATCCAATACACGTAATTTTTTTAATTCGAAAATCAAACATTCAAACCGAACGGTCTGAACGTCCACCCCTCTCATTGAATGTGTTAAGTAGAAGAGATTTGATTTTGTAGCTCTTACAAATGTTCTTTAACTTTATAATTTTTTTACTGAATATCTTTATTGTAACACATAAAATATTTAAAAAGATGAGTATTTTTTTTCTATTAAATAATTGGTGATAAGAGATATGTAAGTCACATCATGATCATGCACAATAAATTGAGGAATCTATCGGGTGCCCAGGAGAAAGCCCAAGTTATCCACAAAAATGTCCTCATCCTCTTCCTCGCTAGAAAAGCCTATGGGTTGTTGCTAAAGAGAGAGAAATAGTAAAACCAACAGGAAAAAAACAACAACCATAAACATACACCTTATCATATTTATATAATTTTCATCCTTACAAAATAACAATTATGTCCCTTATAATTCATTATTCCAAATTTATCCTTGTAGCCTAATTCTCTTTTATTACATAACA
>NW_025833853.1:0-3747 GCF_002878395.1 Capsicum annuum
ACTATAAAACATTTTCTTGGGGAAAATTATGTTTTTGTCTGACGTTGAAGTCAATGAAGTCTAAGATTTATCAGCGAAAAACTATGTATCGTTGTGTTGGTTTCCCTAGCATTTCAGTGTTGGTTTTATGAATGTTGTCCTTATGTCGATGGCCATCTTGCCAATCGAGTGTGCGACGGTCTGTCATGTATACTTAATTGGTTTGTAAAGCATAGACCAACATACAAGGAGGTCAAGTCTGCATTTTTTGATATTAGGCAAAAGCAGATATATCATTATGTTAAAATGTAATTTATATATGTTTTGTTAAATTTTTATATGCTTCTTAAATGTCGAGTGATGTTTTGTATGTGCGGGTAGTGTTGCATAGCATTACACCGACAGTTCTTGAAAAAATATTCCTTCAATTACCTAATTTTAAACCCGTGGATGCGGTTGTGAACCCTGTTGATTTACCTAGTACCAGTAAACAAGAATGTAGTTAGTCGAACTCAGATAATGAATTGACACTTTTGAGAAGTGATGTTAAAATGGTATGTCAAAGGTTTTTATTAATATTTGTACGTTTTTATTAATTGATATTTTGACTTTTTTCTTTTATGTTTAGTTAACGAAAACGGTTTCCTCGATGGAGAAGTTTATGAAATCATCATTTGCATTAATTTTTTTAGCTTTATATATAAAGAATGAACCTAAGGTATTCTTTTCCTGAATTTTTCCTATTTTTTTAACAAAACTTATATTCACTATTGTATTTATTTTACAAAGTTTTTGTACAGCTTGCTTCATCAATTGGGGATAACGATGTGACAACTCAAATGAAAAAGATGATGAGACACCTAATGTTAGTGGTATAGGTGACGATCAAGTTGATGGTCCACCTAATGTGGGACAACAAAATGTTGTTGCATCGGAAGTGGATCATATAAGTGACAATTTGATGGATAATGTAGGAAAAAAACAGATTATGTAGGTGGTGACGTATTTGGTCATTTGGTGGATGACATTAGAGAGAAAGTTAATTTTGTAAGTGATTGTGTAGTTGGTCATGTCGATGTTGATTCTGCGGCTGGAACTTTTAAGGATGGTGCTTGGAAGAATTTTCTAAATTTTGATTTTTTGAAGTTCACACAAAGCTCAGGTGAAAATAAGACTATAGGGAAGGGTAGAAATAGTCAGGTTGATAGTGATTGATCTAAGTTTACTGATTCTGAAGTGTCTAAATTTACTCAACCTTTTCGTGATAAAAAAATACAAAAAAAAGGTGATGTGGCAGTGCTTATCCAGAATCAACTTGATTGGTCAGAAATTCCAGACGTTGAAATTTCTAAGTTCACTCAACCCGATAAGAGTGTTGCAACAATTGATGCAACTAATTTAATATGTTATAATGTTAGAAAGGTTGATGCAGATGCAAGTGATAATGTTAAAGGGATTGAGGAAAACATGGCGGTTGCATCTGTTATGTTGGATGAAACACCGGCTATTCCTCACTGATTACGTAAGCCAACGGTAGTATGTGAATCATCATTTTTATCAAAATTTGATTCTGGTTATGGCAAAGTTGAAGGCCAATCATCTAAGCATGTAGAGAATGCTCAGCCAAGTAATCGCGTCTTATCTATAAAGCATCCTTTTGTGAAGAGTATTACGGAGTGAATTAATGATATGAAAGTGACATTACAGTTTAATAGATTTGTCGCCAAATCATTGCGTGTTAAACAGATGTAAGTTTCTATTTGTAGTTTCTTTTTTTTTTTTTACTTTATTTTGTCATAATTATAATTTTTGTAACATTTTTTTACAGGCCTGTTTATTAAGATGCTGTCAATGCTCTCCCAAAATATTTTGACTATGAAATTGATACCGTTAAAATAAAAGAGTGGTTCTTCACATTGGCATATCCAGGAGTACCCTTAACCGATTCAGTAAGTAATGTGTTAGTTAAGTAGGTTATATATCTTTCATTTTTGTACTTGATAGTAATAAGCTAATTGAAATACGAAATTTTTGTGTATGATGCATGTTATATAAGTTCTATGCAGTATATATGCAGTACTTTATGTGCAGTGTATATACAAGTCCTATGTAGTAATTACACAGTAGGTACACAGTTTAAATGCAATAGTTGATATGCAGTATATATACAGGTCCTATATAGTAGTTACACAGTATGTACACAATTTGTATGCAGTAGTTGATATGATGCATGTTATATAAGTAGTTTGTATTTATCATATTTTAATTAGTGTTTTGTATTATTTTTGGCATTTTAATGTGGTTTTGTTGTTCGTATTTCAGCATATTGATTTTATCTTTTACTATTTGCGAAAGAAGTCAAAATACAGGTCTGTTTCTGATTCAGTTAAATTTACAATCACCGATTGTTGGTTTAACTGCTTGATTCAGACTTTGTATAAGCGGTTTGTGGAGAACAATAGAGATGTAACACTTATCACTCAAGAACACCAAATCATTGAGTACATGCATGGATTTTTTATGAGATGCAACGTCTCGCGGAATAGCGTTGACAATATCTTTTTCCCAATTAATCTTGCTGAGGAGTTTCACTGGATTTTGGTGAGGCTGTGTTTTAAAGATCAGTGCATATATGTGTATGATTCAATGCATGATACAAGGCATGCCGTTCGTGTTCAGAAATCAATTACAGAGTATTCAGAGTTAATTCCACACTTTCTTTCTTGTATTGAATTTTGGAAAAGTAAGAGCGATGGACTTTCGGTGGCTAATTCTTTTGATATTCGTATTGTTGATGGACTTTCAACTCAAGCTAGCACGTAATATATTGAATGCAGATTCAATTGCTCATTTTTAAATACTTTTTTGTTAATTATACTGATGATGTATTATGTTTGCAGGGATTGTGGTGTATTTGTTGCTGCCTTTGCTGAGTATTTGCTTGATGGTCTTGAAATTTCTAATCATCCAGATGATATTGATGTTATTCGAATTCGGTATGGTTTGTTGTTGTGGGATTATGAAAAGAAGAAATAAAGGCAATGTGTAGTTAGTTAAGATGAATCTACTAGTCGATTGTTGAAGAAAAATGATGGTGTGCAGAAAATTTAGTTAGAAATATCTTTGAAGCGTAGATGTGAAATATGTTTTTAGTATTGAAACACTTAGTGTTTTTTTGTTTTGTGTGATACACTGGAGATTCTTATTGTGAAATGTTATGCTGAATACTATATGTTTTGGGAATTGATACAATTCTGTACAATTGATTCTGAAATGTTAGTTTATGTTAATCACATTTTATATGCAGTATATATGCAATATTTATTCAGTCCCTATACAGTTGTTACACAGTTTAAGCGCACTATTTCTACAATTTCATGCATTTATCCCAACCAGATATAGAACTTATATATTGTTGTAATAAAGTAGTTATATAGTTTGTAAAATTAGTTATATTCAAAATATATTGTTATGCATTCGCTAATTAATTCAAAAGACAAATACTAGTACGTATATATATTCAAACTGCATATAGGTATTATACATGATTGACACAGATGATATGCAATTTTTTTAGGCATTGTAGCAGAAAAATTACACTCCCCCGGCTCAGAGGAGTTGATTAGTGCACCTTACCAAAAAATGTGGCTAAATGAAACACCATAATGCACAGATTTCTATAAGAGTAGAAAAAAAATTGAAATTGAAAGCAATATTCTATAAACTGAAAGTGTTGCATTTGAAGTAAAATAATATTGTTGCTATTAC
>NW_025833854.1:0-3582 GCF_002878395.1 Capsicum annuum
TAATGATTAAATGATTTCATCATCATTCTTAATATATATATATATATATATATTGATTTATTTTAGATTGTCCATCCGTGGCTTATTCCGACCAACCGAGAGTTGAAAATGTCATTTTTTCTTACTTTACGGTCTGTGCAAACTTTATCAGATCCTAAGATCATTGATGGAATAAAAATGGAATTGTTTGGAGCAACAACCATCACAAGAAAAATAATTTTAGAGGGTGGGGCTAATTATGCTCCTCTTACAGTTTTCGAAACAACAACCATTATGATTATGATCATAATGGCTGTACAAATTTTTCTCCAAATTTTGCCGCATCTAGCGAATGTTCTTCATGCAAATGTCAAGACTGCAAGGCGAAACACGATGGAGTGATTAATGCTATTAATGCACTAACTGATTCTGTAAAGAAAATGACATCTAAGAGGGGTGTCATTCCATCAAATAGAATTTCATATCTAGACACTCCACTAGAGATCAAGGCGGCTAAGAGGAGAAGGAAAGACACTTTTAAAGCATCATCAATCATAAAAAAAAGCAAGGTTGCAATGCCTCAAGGTGAATGTACATCATTTGTTCCAAAAAACAAACAAGTATATATCTGTTTCAACAGATGATACATCTGTTGGAAATTATCAAACAGATGTATACATCTGTTGCAATTGTTGTCTAACCTATTGCATTAAATTCGTTATCTGTTTCAACAAATGAGTCTTGTGTTGCAACAGATGGGTCATCTATTTGAAATTATCATACTGCTATGATTTACCTATTTGAATTTGTCCCAACAGATAATACATCTGATGCAACATGAGAATCATTTGTTGCAACAGATGGAAAATCTATTGTATATCTCTACTTAGCATTGATAATTCTGGCTTTTCAGGTGGATGTCACAGTTACTGCCGAAGAGCATAATATGACAGTTGATAATCCATCAAATGCTTCCAAAAATGAAGAAAAAGTAGAGTGTGTCAGTTTAGGAGAACGGAAGAATTACCCGTTTGAAGGGTTCAACATCCCGTACGAGGCTCCAAAAAAACTAATACAGTTGATCAACAACTATTCAGAATGGATAGACAGTGGGCTGTTAAAGCATCATGCCGGTAGGTCATAAATCAATTTTATGGATATTGGTTTATACAATTCTTGTTGTAAGAACCTGACATTAACATATATAAATCATCATGTATAAACTAAAATGATGAGTGCTACAAAGTGAACGAATCGAGTCTTGATTTTGATATGTTTGACTTTGTTGTTGCATATCCCGGAACAAAGAATTGGTTCTATTTGATGTCACAGCCCCAAACTTGCTGGAATGATGAGGTTTAAAGGCCATACATATTACTATTAATTAATACTTTATTTAATTACATCTGTGTATTTTTGTTACGTAATCTGAAATGTTTGATAATATGTACAGCGCATCGATGTCATTTTTTACTACCTCCAAAAGAAAGCCAAGTTGCAAACACAAGAACCATACAGATACACAACAAGCAATTATTTGTACAAAGTTTACATCAATAATGCCTACGATACGTATTGTCAACAGCAGTCGGAAGTTTCTCGAAATGAGGAATGCTTAATCAATATTATCAAAGGTTTTAGCATTCCGGCTGGCTTGCCTTGGAATTTGGTCTACGAAGTGTACATCCCAATCAATTGTGGTGATGAATTTCATTCGATGTTGGCTGTCCTCGTTCAAAAAAAGAGGCGTATCCGAGTTTATGACTCGATGTCGCGAAGGAGACGTTCTGAGCCGTCGTCTGAGATACTAAAACTGGCCAAAATATTACCTACTTACCTTGATATAAGTGGCTTTTTGAATCAAAAGGTTCGTATTGATTGGTCAATGATTGAAGCATACTGGGATAAAATGACTAATCCATTTGATGTAAAATATGTTGATGGAATTGCTCAGTAAACCATTGGTAGCCTGTAAGTTTAAGTGTTATGATTTAGTTTCATTTCACAAATTTCACAACGCTTGCATGAACTACAAGATATGGATTATCTATTTTTTTATAACGCAGGGATTGCGGTCCTTTTGTTGCCGTCTATGCCGAGTATTTGAGCGATGGATTACAAGTACCAAATGATGGACTTGATGTCAGATTACTCCGTAAAAGATATGCTGCTCTTTTATGGAAATATGGAGAAGCGAAAGCTCAGAAACCGTACGTAACCGACGTTAAAAATCCATGACGACCAAAGCCGAATTCCATAGCACTGGATGAAGAACAACTTGTCCATATTGATTTGATCTTTATAGCTCGAATCTGTCAATGTAATAACCTATCCTCCTTGGTTTAAATTGTTGATTTATTTGTAAAGTAGATCGTTTGTACTCATAATGATTTTTTTTACATTTCATTTATTTGTTGAGTTATTTTATTTCATGTAATTTTCGAAGGCTTCGATTTATTTTATTTTGTCTATGAATATAATTAATTCTGAGTTTTGAACATGTTAATTGAAATGGAGTACTCGATTCAAATATCACAACAGATAATATATCTACTGCAACTGATGGCATATCTTATCAGATAAATTTAGATATATGTTGCAACATGAGATGCAACACATAGGTTATCTGCTGGAAATTATATAACAGGGCTTCCTACTTTTTTTTATTTGCTTCAACAAATTACCGATCAGTTGCAACAGATAAGTTATATGTTGCAACTGATCGTAAATCTGTTGCAACAGACAGACGGGGAACATCTGCATAACACAATAGATGACCAACCTATTCCAATAGATAATCAATCTGTCACAACAGGTGCTATATCTGTTACAACAGATATAAAATCTGTTGCATTATAAAAATTCAACTTTGCCAGACATAAAAATTATTTCCCCTATATGAATAGTGAATTGACTTGAAATGAAAATTTGTTATCGTATTCATCTCTGTCTTTGTACATATTCTTTTTTATACACGGTCTCCAACCATTTAGTTAGTACCCCATATGCCCAGACCCATTGCATCTTTCCCACAATGGTGTTGCACACACCGATTATTTGTGTGCCAGTCAACAAATACTTCATGTATGCAAGCGAGTACGACCCGTACATTGCACCGGTTGTATTTTTCTGGAGCTGGATGTTCTTATTTTGACCTTCAAAAACCCATGATTCCTTCGCCAAGACTTCAGCCGGCAAATGATCCATCAGCTTACTCTGCATCAACAACTTGGGCAACAACTTCAAGAGTGGCTGCATGTGGGTTAAAAACGTCTTCTTGCTGAACATAGGTAAGTTGCAGTCATAAACCTTAATCTTTCCCTCATATAGTAGTATCTCAACAGTGAGAAAATTGGTGACATCCACGTTCATGACTGCAAGGATTTTCTTTGCCTTGGTCCAGCTCTTGCCGTGTGGATATGACCTCTTCCCTCTAATATATTTAATCGCTTCTTCATCCCATTGGAACGTAGAAACTAACTGATCAAATCTCAGGCCGCCGGAATCAGCTAGATTACGAAGATCAGCGTACCTATCTTTAAAATTAAAGATTTGCTAGAAAAGGGGTTCATTAGGCCTAGTATTTCCCCTTGGGGAGCACCA
>NW_025833855.1:0-3771 GCF_002878395.1 Capsicum annuum
TCTAGCATCATGTAGTGCAACTAGAAATGTTTCTGGAAGACCTTTCAGGGTTAAAGGTTTAAAAGCAATTTGCACTAAACCAATACGCATAAAATTGTACTGATTTTTAAATATATCAGTATCTTTTTATTCGGTAATTTTATGGTTTGTTCGTCAGCATTCAAAGCAATAGATTGTTCAGTGATTTTTATTATCTGCTTATATTTAAATTTACCAAGAAAGTCATATTCATAAATGGTTTTTATATCTGCTTTTGGAATAGTCCATTTATTTAATAAATCTATATTTTGAGGTAAATCTACCTCTTCAAGTTTCGTACTTTTTGTACTAACTTCTCCCATATCCATTTTATTAAAACTTCACACCTGTGCCATAGACTTCAGGTCTATTACATAGTTACTATGAAAGTTCCTAGAAATGTAAATAAATAATAAATTTTTTAATTATAATTAGTTATTACAATAAATTATCATATTATTAATTAGTTTACTTAAATATCATAAATTCAATATAAATAAATAATACTTTTTAATTATAATTAATTATTACAATAAATTATTATTTTATTAATTAATTTATTTAAATATAATAAATTGAAAATAATTTTATACAAATTTAAACAAAAATAGTACTTAGGTACTTTGGAATATGGCAAGTGTTGTAATTAAATAGAAAAGAATGGGATTTTCTTCATGGCAAATCTTGTAATTAAATAGAAAAGAGTGGGCTTTTCTTGTAACTTTTAATGTGGTGCAAATAACAAAGCAGTAAAAACAATCAAGTTAATCTTACAATATCCTTTAAAGACTTTAATACCCTCAAATTTTATTTTATTACAAAAAAACAGCCATGTTGAAAGTGGCTTGGCAAGTCTTGTAATTAAATAGAAAAGAATGGACTTTTCTTCATGGGAAGTCTTGTAATTAAATTGAAAAGAATGGACTTTTCTTATAACCTTTAATGTGGTCCAAATAACAAGCCACAAAAGACGATCAAGTTGATGCTACAATTCTCTTTAAAGACATTAATACCCTCGAATTTAATTTTAATACCAACAAACAACCATGTTGAAAGTGACTCTTCTATAATATACCGGAGGAGCATGGCTCGTGCTGGCGCGGGCCCAACATTATGATATTTTGATTATGTATAATAAGCAGATTGATGTTAATTTGAATTATGAATTATAAAAAATTAATACACAAAATATATTAACTACTTGATTATATTTTTCAAAGGGCAAAATTAGCTTGCTAAATAATTATGTATAACTTATTCATATAAATAAATAAATTCTATGCATTTTAAAGTTTAGATCTTTAATCATATGACTGATATTTGCTACATTAAGTATAAAATATGAGATTAGAATTAATACATAAGGTTTGACACTTGTTGTATAAAATAGAAAATAATTGTTCAAAAATATAAAGAGTTATCTAGTCATTGCATATTACATCACTTGTGGGTTGCAGTTAATAATCAAAATTACATTGTATTCCCTTACTAAGCTGACATAAACATCCCCTACTTTCATTTTTTCTTCTATTTTATTTGTCAACTTGTCCTTTGAAGTTAAATTAAATTAATATTTTAAATTTAAATTTTAAGTGTTTAAAAAATTATATAAAAAAATAATTATAAGTTACCATCCGTCATATCAATTTAAGTTATTTGACTTTGAGAACACGCTAAAATATATTTCTGTAAATGTTTTATCAAACTTTGCTTTTGTATATGTTCCTTCTATTGAAACGTAGGAGTCGTTTGTTAGAGTGTATAAAAATAATCCCGAATAGAACGTATTAGTAATGTTTGCATTAATAATGCTTGTATTAGCAATATTGGTATTATTTATGCTATCATTATTTTTTATACATTGTTTGGTGTGCTGTATTAGAACTTACCTTTTCGATCTTGATATATTTAAACAAAAGTTTTTTTTTTTAAAGGATTGCATATACATTCTAAGATTCATCCGAGATCTAGCACAGGTTCAACATAAGTTATTTTTTATCTCAATTTATGTGACACATATAGAATTTAGATAATCAATCATATTTTTTATATGTATTTAGATAATTTAAGTTGTTAACTATTATAATTGATAATATTTTTAATGTAATTTTTAAATAATATACGTTACTTTTCTTATCCAAGCCTCTGTGGCATTGATAGTAAATTATATTTGTAAATAATCTAAATTTTTAATTATTGTGATTTATAATACTTTTCTTCCATTTCAATTTAAGTGACACTAATATAATTTCGAGAGTCAATCAAATATTTTATATCTTTTAAATTTTTTAAGTTGTTAAATATTATAATTTATAGTATTTTTATGTTTTTTTTTTAGATATATAACAAATTAAATTGTTTTTAGATATTTTATGTTGTTAACTATTGTAATTTATAATACTTTTATGTAATTTTTGAATAATATATGTTACCCTCGTTGTCCAGATTTCTGTATCATCGATAGCAAATTATATTTTTTAAATAATTTAATTTTTTAATTATTATGATTTATAATATATTTTCTATTCCATGTTAAGTGGCACAATGCTTAGATGACCATAATAATTAACTACAGATGATATAGTAAAATCATGATTAAAGCAGCGAAACATAAATGACTTAAATGACTTACAACAACTAATTAGAAGTGACAAAGAAAAATTACTATAAAAAATACTTGTGAAAAAAATTTAAGTGAATCTCATATAAGACGTCAATTTAATTTAAATCATCAAGAGTTAATTTATCATTTTTATATCTGTTTTACCTTTTTTTATTAAATTTTATTAATTTTTTAATAATCAAGTAACTTATAATAATTAATTAGGGGTGATATTCATTAAAATTATGGTTGAAGCATCTGAAGCAAACATGTCATAAAAGTCTATTTTGCCTTTTTAATTAAATATAATTAATTTTTAATACATAAATGACTTATAATAATTAATTAGGGATAATATAGAAAAATTACGGCAGAAGCAGCTGAAATAGACATGTCATAAATATTTATTTTATCCTTTTCTAATTAAAAATTATTAATATTTTAATACATAATGACTTATAATAATTAATTATGAGTGATATAGTAAAATCACGGATTGAATATTATTAATATTTCAATGCATAAATAACTTATAATAATTAATTAGGGTGATATAATAAAATCATGATTGAAGTAGCTAAAGTAGACATGTTATAAATGTCTATTTTATTTTTTAATTAAATATTTTTTTTAATATATAAATAACTTATAATAAGTAATTAATTAGGGGTGATATAGTAAAATCACGGAGCAAGCAGCCTGCTGAAGTAGGCATGTCGAAACCCTCTCTTATATATAACAGAAAAGAAATATATAATGACTTATAATAATTAATTATGAGTGATATAGTAAGATCACAGATTGGATATTATTTATTTTTCAATACATAAATGACTTATAATAATTTATTAGGGTGATATGGTAAAATCATGGTTGAAACAACTGAAACAAACATGTCATAAATGTCTACTTTATTTTTAATTAAATATGTTATTTTAATATATAAAGAACTTATAATAATTAATTAGGGATGATATAATAAACTCACGAATCAAGCAACCTGCTGAAGGAGGCATGTCGAAGCCCCCTCTTCTATAAAATAGAAATAGCATATATAAATAATATATATATATATATATATATATATATATATATATATATAATTATAATTTTCAGTACACTTCAGCTTGACTATTTATTTATTTTTCTTT
>NW_025833856.1:0-2113 GCF_002878395.1 Capsicum annuum
CAAATTTTCTAATTTAATTTTTCATTTTACTTGTCTTTTTTTATTAATAAAAAAGAGATAATTTATTTTTTTTACGTTTTACTCTTTGTATTAATTATTTTTTCTTCAAATTAAATTGTAAACATCATATATATATATATACTCCTTCCATCTCAAATTATCAATTTCAAATTTCCTAATTTAATTTCTCACTTTACTTGTTTTTCTCATTAATCGAGAAGAGATAATTTTTTTTTTTATGTTTTACTCTTTATATTAATTATTTTTTCTTCAAATTAAAATGTAAACATCATTTAATAAAAATATTATGGTAAATTATTCATGTTATTAATTTTGTTTAATTAATGTGCCATTTTAATTTGGAATGAGTAATTTGAGACGGAGGGAGTAAATTATAAATATAGATTGTCGATTATAGATACCAACTTTATAGCCTGTTTTGGATTGCTTATTTCCCAAAATAAGCACATATTTTGAGAAAAAACACTTTTTGAAAAAAAGAATGTTGTGTGGTAAACTTGCAAAAGTATTTTTTAAAAATAAGTAGAAGTAGTTTTTCCGCTTTTGGGAAGAAGTAGAAAATTTCTGCTTCTCAAAAAAAGTAGAAGCAAAAAATTATTTTTTATGACAAAAACATCCCTATCACACACACACATATATATACCTTACTGATTAATTAACATATCTTACAAGTTTAATTAACGTTTGATTTTAAAAATTTTACATTTCATATTCACGTCATAATTCTTTATGATTTATATATTGTTATTTTATTTTAAGGAAATTTAAATTTTTTTATATAAAAATACTAATATTTAAACTTAACTTTAAATTTTAAAGTACAAAATTAATAAATTTAATTTAATAAAATAATTTTCTAATGAATATTTTCTTAGAATTTGTGTTGGATCAATATGTATCAAGTTAAAAAGAAATAAAGTAAAATATATAGTAAAATTTTATTATTGTGAAAGATAAACATAATACACTATCTAATAATGTTTAATAATATCATATTTTGCATATGTAAAATATAGCATCCCGTATTTAATTATACACTACTCCGGTGAGTTATCGATGATTACTATTGGATATGATAAAATTATATTAACTTTTATAGTAATAACATAATCAATCGCTCTTAGTTAATTATTATTAGTCATCTAGGTATTAAGAAAATAAATAATACTTAATAAAAAATAAAATAGACATAAAATGCAAAATTAACTCTTGATGTTTTAAATTAAATTGTCGCCTTTCAAACGATGATTTTACTATATCACCCCTTATTATAAGTCGTTTATTTATTAGAAAATTAAGAATAATAAAATGATATGTCAACATAATTTGATTGAATATCAAAATTATATTAGTGCCACATAAATTGGGACGGGTGAGAAAAAGATATAAAGCAACATATATTATTTTAAAATGAAATAAAAAAAGTACTGTAAATAACAATAATTAACAAACAAATTTAAAAAGTTGATTGACTTCTTCTTCAGCTGCTTCAATCGTGATTTTAATGTATCACCCATAATTAATTATTATAAGTCACTTACGTATTGAAAAATTAATAATATTGAATCCATGATTTTATTATATCACCTATAATTAGTTATTACAAGTTATTTATGTATTAAAAATAAATAATATTTAATTAAAAAATATAACATAAATATTTATGACATGTCTGATTAAGTTGCTTCAATCGTGTTTTTATTATATCACTCCTAATTAATTATTATAATTTATCTATATATTAAAAATTAATAATATTAATAAAAAAGTAAAATAGACATTTATGACATATCTACTTCAGCTGCTTCAACCATAGTTTTACTAAATATCATCTCTAATTAATTATTATAAATCATTTAAGTATTAAAAAATTAATAATATTTAATAAAAATAAAATAGATATAAAAATGATAAATTAACTTGACTTCTTATATGAGGTCCACTTAATTTTTTTACAAGTATTATTTATAGTAATTTCGCTATGTCACTTCTAATTAGTTGTTGTGAGTCATTTAAGATATTTATGCTTCGCTGCTTCAGTCATTATTTTACTATATCACCCCTAATTAATTATTACAGTCATTTAAGCATT
>NW_025833857.1:0-3451 GCF_002878395.1 Capsicum annuum
TGGGCCAAAAATTGACTAAGGCATTCCAGGGAGGTTGGGGATCGTCCTAGTATGGTCCGTTTAATTTTTCGTGGCCATTTCGATGGACAAATAGGCGAAACGATGTGAATGGTGCATTTTTGGGCCAAATTGGTGTGCTATAGCCCACGGTTTTGGGGGTAGGCCCGGCATACGAGTGTGCAATGGGCCAAAAATTGTCCAGGGCATGGCAAGTAGGTTAGGAATCGTCCTAGTGTGGTCCGTTTAATTTTTTGTGGCCATTTGGGCAGACACACAGGCAAAATGACATGAATGGGGCATTTTTGAGACAAATCGGTCTACTTAGCCTACGGTTTCGGGGGTGGGCTAGGGGTATGTGCGTTATGTGCGCAGAAAATTGACTGAGGCTTGTCATGGAGGTTAGGGATCATTCAAGTATGGTCCAATTAATTTCTTGTGGCCAATTGCGTGGACAAATGGGAGAAACGACTCGAACGGGGCATTTTCGAGCCAAATCAGTGTGCTATAGCCTATGGTTTTAGGCATGGGCAAGGGGTCCGAGCGTGCTATGGGATGAAAATTGACCGAGGCATACCAGGGAGGTTGGGGATCATCTCAGTATGGTCCGTTTAATTTTTTGTGGCAATTTGGGCGGGCAAACGGGCAAAATGGTGTGAACGGGGCATTTTCAGGCCAAATCGGTGTCCCATAGCTCACGATTTTGGGGGTTGACTTGGGGTTTGGATGTGCTGTCAGCTAAAAATCGACCGGGGCATGCCAGGGAGGTTGGGGATCATCCAAGTGTATTCCGTTTAATTTTTCATGGCCATTTGGTCGGACAAACGGACAAAATGGTGAGAATAGGGCATTTTTAAGCCAAATCGGTATGCTATAGCCCACAGTTTTAGGGGTGGGCCTGGGACCCGGGCGTGCCATGTTCCAAAAATTGACTGGGGCATTCTAGAGAGGTTGGGGATCATTCCAGTGTGGTATGTTTAATTTTTTTTGGCCATTTGGGCGGATAAACGGGCAAAACAGCATGAATGGGGCATTTTCAAGCCATATCGGTGTGCTATAGCCCACAGTTTTGTGGGTGGGCCTTGGCTACGGGCGTATTGTGGGCAAAAAATTGATTGAGGCATTCCAGGAAGGTTGGGCATCATCCCAGTATGGTCCATTTAAGCTAAATTGGTGTGCTATAGCCTACGATTTTGGGGGTGGGCCCATGATCCGAGCATGTCGTGGGCCATATATCGATCGAGACATGCCAGGGAGGTTGAGGATCATCCCAGTGTGGCTTGTTTAATTTTTTGTGGCCATTTGGTCAGACAAATGGATAAAATGGTGCGAACGGAGCATTTTTGGGCCAAGTTAGTGTGTTATAGCCCACGGTTTTGGGGGTAGGCCTGGGGTCTGGGCTTGCTGTGGGTTGAAAATAGACTGGGGCATGCCAGGGTGTTTTGGATCATCCCAGTGTGCTCTATTTAATTTTTCATGGTTATTTGGGTGGATAAATAGGCAAAACAGCGTGAACGATGTTTTTTCAGGCTAAATCGATGTGTTATAGCCCACGCTTTCAAGGTTGGGCCTGGGTTTCGGGCATGCTGTTGGTTGAAAATTGTTCGGGGTGTGCCAGGGAGATTGGGGATCATACCGATGTGGTCCGTTTAATCTTTTTTGTCCATTTGGATTGACAAACAGGCGAAACGGCATGAACGGTACATTTTCGGGCCAAATCAGTGTGCTATAGCCTACGGTTTTGGGTGTGGGCCTGGGGTACAGGCGTGCTGTGGGCTAAAAATCGATCGGGGTATGCCAGGGAGGTTGGAAATCATCCAGTGTTGTCCGTTTAATTTTTTGTGGCTATTTGGACGAACAAACGGGCGAAACGGTGCAAATAGTGCATTTTCAGGCGAAATAAGTGTGCTATAGCCCACAGTTTTGGGGGTGGGCCAGGTTTCGAGCATGCTGTGGGTTAAAAATCTACTGGGGTGTGCCATGGAGGTTTGGGATCATCATAGTGAGGTCCGTTTAATTTTTCTTGGCCATTTGGGTGGACAAAAGGGCAAAACAGCGCGAACGGGGTATTTTCAGGCCAAATCGATGTGCTATAACCCACGGTTTTGGGGTGCGCCCGGGGTCCCGGGCATGCTGTGAGACAAAGATCGACTGAGGCATGTTAGGGAGGTTGGGGATCATTCCAGTGTGGTCCGTTTAATTTTTCATGGCCATTTGGGTGGACAAACGAGCAAAACGGCGCGAATGGGGCATTTTTAGGCTAAATCGGTATGCTATAGCCCACGATTTTGGGGGTGGGACTGGGGTCCCGGGCGTGTTGTGGGCCAAAAATTGACTGAGGCATGCTAGGGAGGTTGGGGATCATCTCGGTATGGTCCGTTCAATTTTTTGTGGCTATTTTGGTGGACAAACAGGCGAAATGATGCGAACGGTGCATATTTGGGCCAGATTGGTGTGCTATAGCCCACGGTTTTGGGGGTGGGCCCGGCATACGGGCGTGCTGTGGGCTAAAAATCGACCAGGGCGTGCCAAGGAGGTTGGAAATTGTCCTAGTGTGGTCGATTTAATTTTTTGTGGCCATTTGGAGGAACAAACAGGGCAAAATAGCGCGAATGGGGCATTTTTCGACCAAATCAGTGTGTTATATAGCCCATAGTTTCGGGGGTGGGCTCGGGTTTCGAGTGTGCTATTTGCTGAAAATCGACCGGGGCATGCCATGGAGGTTGGGGATCATCCCAGTGAGGTTCGTTTAATTTTTTCTGGATATTTAGGGGGATAAACAAGCGAAACAGCGCGAACGGGGCATTTTCGGGCCAAATCGGTGTGCTATAGCCCACAGTTTTGGGGTGGGCCCGGGGTACGGTCGTTGTGTGGGATACAAATAAACCGGGGGATGCCATGGAGGTTGGGAATCATCCCAGTGTTGTCCGTTTAATTTTTCGTGGCCATTTGGACGAACAAATGGGCGAAACGGTGCAAATAGTGCATTTTCAGACGAAATCAATGTGCTATAGCGCACAGTTTTGGGGGTGGACTCGGTTTTCGAGCATGCTGTGGGTCAAAAATCTACTGGGGTATGCCATGGAGGTGTGGGATCATCATAGTGAGGTCCGTTTAATTTTTCGTGGCCATTTGGGTGGACAAATGGGTGAAACAGCGCGAACGGGGCATTTTTAGGCCAAATCGGTGTACTGTAGCCCACGATTTCGGGGTGCGCCTGGGGTGAGCCAAAAATTGATTGAGGCATGCTAGGGAGGTTGGGGATCATTCCAGTGAGGTCCGTTTAATTTTTTATGGCCATTTGGGTGGAAAAACGAGTAAATCGACGCGAGTGGGGCATTTTTAGGCTAAATCGGTATGCTATAGCCCACGGTTTTGGGGGTGCGCCTGGGGTCCCGGGCGTGCTATGGGCCAAAAATTGACTAAGGCATTCCAGGGAGGTTGGGGATCGTCC
>NW_025833858.1:0-1219 GCF_002878395.1 Capsicum annuum
TATTTTTTAAAATTATTTTTCACTAGCTTTAATATAATATATATATAAACAGATTTCGGTATAATAAAATAATGAGCGAATTTAGGCCTTAATATAATTTATCAAAATAATTTATGTTAAGATATGTCAATAAAAGCGATCGTGCTAGAACCACGGGATTCGAACGGTGTGTCACACCTTTCATTCGGTCAACAGAATTTCTTACCCGGTCTTTTGTTTTCGCAGACCAAAATAAAGAGTCATTTCCTTTTGACTAGGGATTCAAAAAGGTGACTATGAACACGATAACTCAATTCCAAATGGAGACTCTAAAAATGATAGTAAAATGTTGGTAGTAAGATAGTCCGAGGTTATAAAACTAAAGTGAACTCAACTACTTAAATAAAGCTCTTTACACACACACACACACATATATATATATTTGCTTATTGAACGATGTTGCTTCTTCATTGGTACTTGCTCTTCTTTATTGGCATACTTTTACTAATGTCAATAGATTCTTCTTGAATGAGCAATACTAGTAGTCAGTAAGGGATGTAATTTAAGTTATGTAATTTTTAATGTGAGTTAGAACAATAATTTAATTTTATTGGTGTTGGGTCCGTGCTCACCACGGGCCATACATCTAGTATAATATAAAAGAAGATCATAAACAAGTTGATGTGGTATTATCTTTGTATGACCTCCGTTTACATTTATTTTTTATTTATTTTTTAAAATTTTCTTATTTATCTCATTTATATTTTATGCAAAAAGAACCAAAAAAACATATTGAACTCTCTTAATTATATTAATTAAATGTGCTTAAATAAAATATTACAATACTAATTAAAATAAATATGGACATTTGAAAGTCCTTTTCTATGTGGATGATAAAAAGGCACACGAATCTCTTTCTCTATATATAAAGGAGATTTAGAGATTTGATTATGTGGTATACTTCTAAGGTCACCATTAATATTTATCTTTTTTGTCAATTTTTTGGCCTTTTTCTCTTATATTTCCTTCAAAATATGTGCTGAAAATTTAATCACTCTATAATTAAGTCTATAACTATCCACATTAATTTGTATTAAATTTATTTTTAAAACCAAAAAGGTTTTTCCTCTCCCCACGTTTCAGACAACTCTTAAGTTGCTCATCATGAATTCAATTGTATATATAAGGAGGACTGAAGGAGTTGAGTGTGTAGGTTTGAATTTCTTTCTCTTAAATTGTT
>NW_025833859.1:0-1067 GCF_002878395.1 Capsicum annuum
GAACTTGTCTTCCCGATATGCTTAGAGATACCACCTTTAGCAGTTGTTTTCGTGAAAGTAACACTCGGCAAACATAAGTAGCATTCCTTTTCCGGCATTAGACCCTTGTTGTGTTTTCTGACTACGCGTGGGTTTTTCGCGTGTGTTATATCAGATGGATACAACAACGAGGAGGTGGCTGCAACAATTGCTTCATAACGTTAGCGGGAATCGGGTTGCTCTACAGGCCGGAGGATTTGATCATATGCTTGTGAACTGAATTCATACAACTAGGACTTAAATTAGAACTTCATAGGATCTTTTGTTGGTGTATTTAAGGCACATACTTAGGAATGCATTTCTGTGCATATCTGTTTATGTAAATTATTATGAATACTATTAATCTTTTATTAGGAGAATAATAATACTAAAAATTACACAAATACACAACTTATGTTTTCAATATTATAAAATTTCAACTCCCTAAACATATTCTAAAAATCCCAACATATACATAAAATACTATGTATATTCAGCTATGTTATGTATATTAATAGGAATTGAGAGTCTGTGTAGCAATTTTTTTTCTAAAAATTACACAAATACACAACTTATGTTTGCAATATTACAAAAGATCTCAACTCTCTAAACATATTGCAAAAATTTCAACATATACACAGAATATTATGTATATATATGTCGGCTATGTTATGTATATTAATAGGGAGAGAGAGTAAAATAATTTAAAAAATGGGAGAGAATGTATTTACTTCCAAAAGGGTTGGTATTTATGTTATTTATATATTTTTTTTTGTTTCCCATGCGGTGTCTAGTAGAATAAGTTCGTGAATCACTATAAAATAATACGAAAAGGGGTCAAAAATACCTTGAATAAGAAGTAAAAATATCTTTCATCAATATTTTGTTTCGAAAATGTCTTTCCGCTAAATTTTTGATTCAAAAATATCCCTTCTCTAATAGAATGACATCAAACTAGCTCGCTACGTGGATAAAAAATGCCATTTAGAGAGTTTACATTAGCTTTCGCATGGAAAATCCTTCACCCAAAAATCTATGAAATCAAATCT
>NW_025833860.1:0-2414 GCF_002878395.1 Capsicum annuum
TTCCATCATTTCTACAGTGTGTTGTGGTCTAAAATTAACATTACCTAGTAGAGTCTGAGCATAAGAGTCTTGAGCTAGGGCTTTGCCCTTGTCTGGTTGTCCTGTTGATCTTATGCTGAAATAAATATTAATTAAAAATTTTTAGTCTTAATTTGTAATCTACTTAACTGATCTGCTAATTCATTATCTTTTCTTTTTACTTACTCAAAAACAATAAATTTATAAACTGATATAGTATTCATAAAATTTAACCATCATCTTTAACTACTAGATTTATCATATATCTGATGAAATTTAACTATAGCTTCACAATCTGTTCTTACTAAGACTTCTTCTTTATTTAGTATATAAAGTTTGAAACTATTTAAGCCATATATTATTGTCAGTACTTCTAAGTCTATACTACTCATATTTCCTTTTCCTTTATACAAACCACTTTGGTATGAGCAAATGTTTTCTTCATTCTTATTACTATATTTATTAGGTCTTACTTTCAAGATAGCTGTCCATCCTAATTTAGTTCCGTCGGTCTGGATGATTAAATAATCTGTTTCTAAGGGGATTTTTAGGTCTGGAATATGTTTAACTCTTTCTTTAATTTGTTGTACTAGTTTAATATCTTCTATATTAAAATATTTTTGGCATTTACTGTCTATTTTAGCATATAAAGGTCCAGCTATTTTTCCTAAATCTTGAATAAAATTTCTAGCATAATTTACTAACCCTAGAAATTTTTGTAAGTCTTTTGTATTTTTTAATTTATCTGGCATATCTAATACTTTCTTTGCTATATGTGGTTGATGTTTTATTTTTCCTTCTCCTAGAGTTATTCCTAAGAAATTACTATAGGTCTTACATAACTCTATTTTCTTCTTACTGGTTATTATTCCATGTTTAACAAAGAGTTTAAAAACTGTTTGTAAATGCCCTAGGTGTTTTTGTATATTTTGACTAAATACTAGAATATCGTCTACATAAACTAATACAAAATTTTTATATCCACCAAAGATATTATCTATTTTTCTCTGAAAAATTGGTGGAGCTGTTTTTAATCCAAATGGCATAACTAACTATTCAAAATGCCCTCCTGAATATGTGAATGTTGTCCATTGTATACTGTCTGGATGCATTTTTACCTGCCAGTATCCTGATTTACAATCAAATTTGCTAAATATTTTTCTCCCTTGTATTCTATTAATTAATTCACTTTTATCAGGTAATTTATATGCATCTGTCCTAGTGTTGTCGTTTAACCTTTTATAGTTTATCACCATGCGTGCTTTTCCTCTTATTTGTTCACTATGATTTCTAACCATAAAGGCCGTTGATCTATGTTTAGAGGTTGATCTCCATATAACTTCTAGATTTAACAATTCTTTTATTTGTCTATCAAATTCTTCTGTATCCTCATTATTAGCTTCTATAGACGTTGTCTTTATTGTATATTCTGGGTTGATAATTTCTAATTTACACGTTATTTCATTAGCATCCCAATGTGCTAAGGGTTTTTCTCTTATATTTCCATCTCATCTAAAATAGTTATTACATTATCTAAATCCTTTGAACTATTTATTACACCTATCTTATCCATTCTTTTTCAAAAGTTATAAAATTGTGTTTCTATGATAATTAGAGTATATTCTTTTTTCATGCTCTCGATGTACTCTAGTTCTTCTACATTGATTAAAGTATAATTTTTAAAGTCTTCTAACTTATCTTCTTTTTCTAATTCTTCACTTTCTCTAAGTAGGCTATTGTCTTGACATTGATCGTTATTTGAACATTTTTCACAGCATGACTGTGAATTTAAGTTCTTTTTGTGTGTTTTAAGTGTTCCATACACTGTTGACAATTTTAAAATTTGTATTGGAGTATAAGTAAGGTTTTTAAATAGTATGATACCGTCTCTAGTTATGAGACATCCTCCCCTATTTTGTCTACAAAAATGTAAGCCTATTACAAAATCTACATTTATATTTAAGCCTCTTGCTAATATTCTATTAACATTATAAGTAGGTTTGTAGAATTCATTATATGTATTTAAAAAACCTATCTGAGCGTTTTCTACGTAATGATTATAGACATTATGTAATCCGTCTATTTGCATTGCTGTACTGATTTGATAAATGCTTTAAGTAAGTGTTGTGGTACTAAACTCTTATTTATTAGGCAACTAGTACATCCTTGGTCAATTAAAGCTAAAGTTTCTATTTCTATATTTTGAATTTTTATTTTTACCAATACTTTTACCGTAGAGAATTGTTTGTCTTCATTACATATTAGACTACTACCACTTTCTTCTATATTCATAAGTTCTGTTTCTATTTGTTCTAAGTGTGCTATTTTTGGTGTGTCTATTTATTCTTCTCTTATTATAGCTTTTCCTTTTTCTATTGTAACTATTCTTTGTTCTA
>NW_025833861.1:0-2105 GCF_002878395.1 Capsicum annuum
TGGAAAGAAGACTCTCAGGGATTTCCGTTGATATATAGCATCTCACACATTTCATTATGTACAAGGAGTTATGATCGTTTGAATTTGACCGAAAAAATCGTCTGGCTGCAGTATTTTTTTTTCCTGCACATTTTACTGTTCACAGTTCGATCGGAATGGTCGTAACTCATCGCTCGAGTGTCCGTTTTGGGTGATCCACATATCGTTGGAAAGCTTATTCGATGCTATACGAAATGGTGGGTCGAAATCCAAGAAATGACACACAAAAAAATTATAAATTATTCTCGAAGATAGGATCCAATACGTTTACGCACAAAATTTCGACGAAATATTTTTCGGGGTATCACATGGCTGCACCACTAAATCTGGAGGAAGGACAGGCAACCACCAAACCGGCCTCATGTTCCTATGAAAGAAATTAAGGAAGGAAAAATCACCAGGTTGGTTGCTAAAACACGAAGGGAATACAATGAGAAGGTCATCAATTTAAATATTTTGATTAATAGAAAATTAGATATCTTGCATATGGTTAAATATAGGTCATCAAATACTTTTTCTTTTTCACAAAGTTAAATATAAGGAACACTAATTTTAAGTTATTTAGATGAATCAAAAAAAAAAAAGAATTTCATATCAAGTGGTCAATAATGATGATGTATTTGTCCTTGTCCTCAAATCTCTCCTCATCTTCAGGACTTCTTTTATCTAATCCATCGTGTGTTGATCATCTCATTGTCGCTAGAAGAAAAAAGACATCACAAAAGTTAATGCACTGTAAATGAAAATCATAAGTAAACAAAGTAAAACTAAACAGGTAAGATTTGTGTGCCTTAGAATCAATATACGATGTCAAAATCTAATTGATTGAATAAAAATAATTAAAAATAAAATCATACGAGATATGTTTATTTGTAAATAAATACACAATGAAACAACAAATTGAGAAAGAAAAACTTATATATAGGGCAAAAAAATGAATACCAAGAGGCACAGAAATAAATTGACCATAATTATAGGTGGTTAATATAAAAAACTTAAGGCACATTAAAATTCATTGAAATAAGTGGATGAAGGAAAAACCGTACAACCTTAAAGGAAAGAATAGAGAAACTTTTAGAAAAATAAATAAATAGCATTGATGATAAAATGAATTAAATCTTTAATATTATATAAATTTTAAGATGTAATTTTTAATTTTTTAAAATTAGAAAAAGGATAAATTAATTACAAAAAAGATAAATGAAATATTTTCCCTTAGAGAGCGCGACATCAGTATATTGTGTTTCTGCTTTATTTATATATATATAGATTGTTTTAAATGAGTAGTGTCATATATGGCCTTAATTAATACCACACACATATTCATTTAGTCAAAAAATTATATACAAATTATTTAACGAATCATGAAAGTGGCAAAATCATGAAAAAATATTTTATTATAATTATTGTTTCTTTTCATAAAATTATAACATTAATATTCATTCATATTTTATATTTTTTATGACTGTGCGAAATGCGAACAAGTACACTAGTTTGAGAATAAAGATAAATATTATCCTTGACTTTAGAGAAGTGTCATGTCACCTTTCTACATACTACTTTATTATTATATATAAGGTGAAATGAATTAATAATTAATATTAAGTAAATTTTAAGATGTAATTTTCAATCTTTTGAAATTAGAAAAAAAGGCCAAATTAACTACAAAAAAGGTAAATGGAATTCTGACCTATAGAGCGCCACGTCAACATATTTGTGTTTTTGCTTTATTTATATATATATATAGATTGTTTTAAATGAATAGTGTCATATATGGACTTAATTAATATCACAAACATTCATTTAGTCAAAAAATTATATACAAATTATCTAACGAATCATTAAAGTGGCAAAATCAATATACTTAACGAAGCAAATGTGGCTTATGGAAAATATTGATAAATTCATTGATGTTGAAGCATGTACACAACTTATGAGTTGAGAAATATATCATATACTAGTTTCTCGACACGTGCGTTGCACGTATTTGAATGTCGAGGCCATATAGTACATAGTTGCAAGTTTTTTTGAATAATTAATGTTGATCGATGTATAACAACTTATTT
>NW_025833862.1:0-1211 GCF_002878395.1 Capsicum annuum
ATAGGTCGTCCGGGAAGATTTGGAAGATTACATTTTTTGTCGATTCGAATCTTAATTGCCAATTTGGGAAGATGGCATTATTTGCCGATTCGGATCTTAATTTTTTCAAATGTTGCTTGTGCACCTGACAAAGGAAAAATGGTGAATTTTAATGACAAAAGTGATCTTCATGCCATTCGCAAATCTACAAATCCTGCATATGATATCTGTCTAGCATTAGGTAATACTGATTCTTTTAGTGAACTTAGTTATCAATCGGTGAAAATCTATTTTGTTTCATTTATTGGTAGAGAGGTTGCCCAAGTACGTTATAAAACTCCCTCCATTTTGATTCACTTTTTCCCGTGAAGTTTCTGAATTATGGGATTGCTATATTTTATCAATACAAAATTAGCAGCAATATTGAATCATTGAAAAGTACCAGCACCAACAACTAATATAAGAGCAGAAAAAACTGAAAAAGAAGGGGCAAATTTATCATTTAACAAGTTAATACCTGTGTTAAAATGGTGTGTATTACTAATACATAAGAAATGGTGTGTATTACTAATATACATCTCAATACACAATAGAGTGTATAACTAATGCAAGTATCAGTTATACATAAGCTAAAAAATATGCCAAACAATGTATTAGTAATATAGATTAATTAATGCATGCGTCAATTTTTTCAATACACTCTACCAAAAGATCTCTAAGTGTCTACCATTTAAATTATCTTGTAATTTAAATAAAGGGCAATTTGATCGTTATTTACTTCTTTTAACCCTTAGTATAAATAGTTGGCTATTAGCATTGAATCTTGTACCCTATCCTAACATCTTATATATATGTATATGAATGGAATTATTTTATCTCTTATCCCGATTTACATGTTAGTGCTCACCCAATTAACCTTCCCCGGATGCTGCATCGTTTCATGATGTAAGGTTCTAGGGGCCACTAATTTTTGAAGATTGAAAATTTGTGCCTTTTCTGAGAGCTTGAGAATCCTTTGCTGATTTTCGACACTTGTCCTATGATTTACAAGTACGGTTACTGCCTTCTTGAGGATTCTAATAGATTAGGTATTTATAGTTTTTCAATTAAGTGGTGTTTTGTTTAGTTTCATCATTACCTCTTTTAATTATTTGAATCTAATTGTGTCTATATTTCTTTAATTTGTATCTTGCTTCTAATTTCTTGTTTCACATTAAATTGGTATCAAGAGT
>NW_025833863.1:0-4633 GCF_002878395.1 Capsicum annuum
ACAGTCTAACTATATTACATGCCATGTGCGATGTGATATGATATGTATTTATATATATATCCTTAGCGTAGCGTGTATGTTGTTGTGTTGGAACCCAATGGTAGTGTTTTGGCTTAAAAGGTTAGCTTGAGGCTACGTGTAGCCTTGGACACCGTGTGGCATCTCAGGATGATATTTTGTGGTGTTACAAACTTTGTATCATAGCCTAAGGTTGTGAAGAGTCCTAGGGAGTTTGACAAGCCGCGTTACGTCGAGTCTTGAGCATCGGTGTGTAGCGCACCACACCTATGATCAAGAGGCTACAGGGAGTTCTAAGAAAAGTTGTTTCTTTCTTTCTATAAGAGTCTATCATGCTTACAACTATTTCCTTCTGCTGTTAATTTATGTGTTCTTATGAAAAACATGCCTCCACGTCGAGCTCACGGAAATAACAACCAACCTCAACCCGTTGATCCGTTACATGAGATGGTATCCCATGCCAAATTTGGAGCAATTTTTTAGATGCTAGCCCACGCAGTTACCGCCAATACTCAGGCTAACGCCCCACCTCCGCAGGAAAATAATTCGGCAGCAGCACAAATTCATGACTTTATGTGGATGAATCCTCCAAAGTTTCATGGGTCGAGAGCAGGTGAGGACCCGTAGATGTATGTTGATGAAATACATAAAATTACACAGATTATGCACGTGACCGAGGAAGAAAGTAGGGAGCTAGATTTTTATTGGTTGAAGGATATTAACTATGACTGGGTGCAGATGTGGAATAAAGGTAGAGAGGAAGATACCACTCTGGTGACTTGGCAATTGTTCTAAGATGATTTCTTGGATAGATTTTTTCCTCTTGAGTTACAGGAAGCTAAGATAGAGGATTTTATGAATTTGAGACAATGCTTCATGTCGGTTAAGGAGTATTGCCTTAAGTTTAATTAGCTATCGAAGTACGTTCCTAATATGATGGTTGACTCGAGGACTAGTATAAGCAAGTTTCTAACTGGGGTGTCGAGTTATGTGGTGAAAAAATGTAGATCTGCTATTATCAATAAGGAGATTGATCATCCTAGGTTAATGATTCATGCCCAACAGATGAGTCAGACAAAATAAAGGAAAGAGAAAGAGTAAGAGGGATTAAAAGAGTCAGATCAGAGCAACAGGGTTCTGGTCAGACTAGATTCTCCGTAGGGAGTCGCCCTCAATTTCAGAGACGTCCATTTATACCCGCGCCTTTCTCATCTAGTGCTCTCGTATGTCAGGGCAGGTAGGATCTCGGTAATAAGTCGGTACCTTCTAGGTCTCAGGACAGTGTAAGCAACAAGCCTCATCCTCCTTCGTTTGTTAAGTATGGTAAAGACCATTTTGAGGAGTGTTATATGGGGCATTAGGCTATTTTTGTTGTGGCAAGTTGGGCCGCATATTTAGACACTGCCCGTATGCCAGACAACGGAGTCGTGATGCCCATCCCTAGAGTCAGGCTACCAGTGCCTCGCCTCCCACAGCCCGTCTAGTTCCATTTCAGGGTGCTTCATCTAGTACTGCTGACAGTCAATGCCAGAATCATTTCTATTCTATACCACATCGTCAAGAGCAGGAAGACTCTCCCAATGTTGTCACTGGTATGCTCCATGTTTTTTATTTTGATGTTTATGTGTTGATGGACCCCGATTTGAGTTTTTTTTATATGATACCTCTGGTTGCTGTAAATTTTAAAACGGATCTTGAACTAATTTCTGAGCCTATTTTGGTTTCTACTTCGATAGGAGAGTCTGTCATTGCTAAGCGGGTATATAAGAAATGTCCCATTACTATCTTTTATCTGGTTATGTATGTTGATTTGATTAAGATAGATATGGTTGACTTTGATATCATTCTGGGTATGGATTGGATTCACTCATGCTATGTGTCTATTGATTGTCGTGCTCATGCGGTCAAATTTTAGTTTCCTGATGAACCTATCCTCGAATTGTCCGGGAGTTCTGCGATTCCTAAGGGTTGTTTCATATCCTATCTCAATGCTAGGAAGTTGATTTCCAAGGGTTGCATCCATCATTTGGTTCGGGTTTAAAACACTAAGTCTAAAACCCCAACCATTCAGTCAATTAATATTGTTAATGAGTTTCTTGATATCTTTTTGGAAGATCTCCCTGGAGTACCTCTTGATAGAGATATAGAGTTTACGATTGACCTTCTTCCTGATACTCAGCCTATTTTCATTCCCCGGTATCACATGGCTCCCGTGGAACTTAAAGAGTTGAAGGAGAAATTGAAAGATCTTTTACACAAAAGCTTTATCAGACCTAGTGTGTCCCCGTGGGGTGCACCTATCCTGTTTGTGCGTAAGAAATATGGTTCTTTGCGGATGTGTATTGATTACCGATAGCTTAATAGGGTTACTATCAAGAATAAATATTTGTTTCCTTGAATTGATGATTTATTTGATCAATTTCAAGGTGCAAGCTACTTTTTGAAGATAGACCTCAGATTCGGTTATCACCAACTTAAGGTTAGGGAATGTGATATCCTCAAGACAGCCTTCTAAATCCGTTATGGTCATTTTGAATTTCTAGTGATGTCTTTCGGGTTAACTAATGCTCCAGCAACTTTCATGGATCTTATGAACCGTGTATTCCAGCCATATCTAGATTTATTTGTAATAGTGTTCCTTGATGATATTCTTATTTACTCCCGATGTAAGGGTGATCATGCGGATCATCTCCAAATTGTGTTGAAAACTCTTTGAACTTATCAGTTGTAGGCTAAGTTTAGTAAGTCTGAGTTCTAGCTGAACTCTGTAGCCTTCTTGGGTCATGTTGTTTCTTCTAACGGTATTAGAGTTGATCCTCAAAAGATAGAGGCTATAAAAAGTTGGCCTAGACCTATTTCTCCTTCTGATATCCAAAGTTTCTTGGTTCTAGCTAGTTATTATCATCATTTTGTTAAAGGGTTTTCATATATTGCGTTCCCTATAACCCGTTTGACCCAAAAGAAAGTGAAGTTCCTGTGGTCTGAATCTTGCGAGAAGATTTTTTAGGAGTTGAAGACTCGACTTACTTCAGCCCCTGTGTTGACTTTGCCTGACTGTGTTGATGGTTTTATGGTGTATTGCGATGCCTCCAGAGTCAGTTTGGGTTGTGTATTGGTGCAAAAGGGCAAGGTTATAGCTTATCCTTCCAGGCAGCTAAAGCCTCACGAGAAGAATTATCCTACCCATGACCTTGAATTAGCTGCCGTGATTTTTGCTTTGAAAATCTGGAGACATTATTTATATGGTGTCCATGTCGACGTCTTCATGGACCATAAGAGCTTGCAGTATCTATTCACCTAAAAGGAGTTGAATCTTAGGCAGAAACGATGGTTAGAACTGTTGAAAGATTATGATATTGGCGTGCTATATCATCCGGGCGAGGCCAATATAGTAGCAGATGCCCCTAGTCAGAAGTCCATGGGTAGCGTAGCACATATGGAGATTGGTAAGAAGGAGTTGTCCTGTGAGGTACATCATTTAGCTAGATTAGGGGTTAGGTTGTTTGGTGATGCTGAGGGTGGTATAGGAGTGCAAAGTGGTTCCGAATCCTCTTTAGTTTCAGAAGTGAAGGAGAAGCAACACAGGGATCCTATCTTGGTCAGGTTAAAAGAGTTAGTTAAAGACCAAAAGGTGGAGTTTTTCTCCCAAGGGGGAGATGGCATTTTGAGATTCCAAGAAATATTATGTATTCCTGATATTGATAACTTGAAGCAGACATTTATGGTGGAAGCGCATGGTACACGATACTCCATCTATCCAGGTGCTACCAAGATGTACCATGATTTGCGGAAAATCTATTGGTGGCATAGTATGAAAGGGAATATAGCAGAATTTATGGCGAAGTGTTCCACGTGTCAACAGGTTAAAATAGAGCATCAAAGGCCTAGTGGCGTGAGGCAAGAGTTTATCATTCCTACTTGGAAGTGGGAAGAAGTGAATATGGACTTCATAGTTGGTTTGCCTCCTTCTCATCGCCATCATGATTCGATTTGGGTTGTCGTAGATCGGCTAACGAAATCAGCTCATTTCTTGACTGTGCATTTATCATATACAACTGAAGATTATGCTAGAATATATATTCGAGAACTCGTCAGACTTCATGGAATCCCTTTGGCTATTATTTCTGACAGAGGTACTCAGTTTACCTCTTAGTTTTGGAAATCTTTCTAGAAGGCTCTCGGTACCCAAATTCATTTAACTTCTGCTTTCCATCCAAAAACAGATGGTCAAGCCGAGTGGACCATTCAGAATTTAAAAGATATGTTGAGGTCTTGTGTGATTGATTTTAAAGGTAGTAGGGATGAGCACTTAGCATTAATCGAGTTTGCTTACAATAACAGTTTTCATACTACTATTTGAATGGCCCCGTTTGAAGATTTGTATGGTAGAAAGTGTAGATCACCCATTGGTTGGTTTGAAGTTGGTGATGCTATTGCGACTGGACCGGATGCGGTGTTTGAGGCCCTGGAGAAGGTTAAGTTAATTCAGGAAAGGTTGAAAACCGCCCAAAGTCGTCAAAAATCATACACAGATGTAAGGAGGAAAGACCTTGAATTTGATGTTGGTAATTTAGTGTACTTGAAAGTTTCACCCCTTTCATGGGTGAAACTTTCA
>NW_025833864.1:0-2348 GCF_002878395.1 Capsicum annuum
TCAGACCAATAGAGAGGTACTCAAAAGTCACAAAACAAACTAACTGCGTCAAGTACCTGTATTTCTCCTAATTATCCACCAATTTTTTTTACAACAACATTCTGCCCTACACTCTCAACTTAAATTTGAAAATAAAATTAACTCAGGGTTTAGGGCATATTAGGAGTAAATAAAGCATGAGGCTTATGGTTCTCCGACCCTGCTGCTGCATCATCTATTGTCTTCTCTCCCTCAGGATCACTTGGCCTTGCAGTGGTTGGAGCCTTTCTAGATGAGGCACCTATAGCCCTAGCTTGGATGGATGCCTCCCATTTCTCGTTGTCCGCAAGAGACTCCATTCTTTCTTTCTTCAATTCCTCCTTTTTAGCCTTCTTTTTTGCCTTTTTTCACTCTTCTTTATTCCTTAGTGTACGGTTCTTCTCTCTTATATTTTCCCTTCTTCTCCCCTTTTTTCTTCTTTTTCTTTGGTGAATCTCCAGTGAGGTCAAGTATTAGAATTTCTTCCTCAGATTCATCCGCATCCGGCCCTATCAGCACCATAAATTGGTGCTGCTATAAGACCCCAACATCTATCTTTACCTTGTCTAATGCTGCTCTTAAATTAGCAAGATCATCCCCTGACATTTATTTTGCCCATGCATCAAATTGAGTTTCCAAATCTGCAACCCATTCAGGTAAAGTCACAAAAGGCTTAAGGGAATCCTTAATTCTCTTATCTACTGCAGCAACAAACTGTTTGTCAAAGGGTTGAAGTTGTGCCTCACACTATTTGCCTTGTTTAGCAACTTTTCTAATGTTGATCAACCGAAATGCAAATCCTGCTGATACTGTAGGAGATAAGGGGTTGGATTTATTCTGAGGACCCCAAATCTTCCTGTACTGAAGAGGTTGGTTACAGAACCTCAGAATCTTTCACTTCCACATAAGGTGTTGCACCGGTATTTGTAATAGGAGGGTCTGCTGGTTCCTCTGCACCTCTATCAAGTCCTAATCCTTGTTGATTTTCATCATACCATATAGGGTTATGAGTCTTTTGGGCAGAGATGTCATCATCAACCCCTATAATCTTTGTGACATTAGCCGCTCAGCATAACTCTATGATAAGAAAAGGAAAAGGATAAGCAGTGTCGGCTCTCGACATTCTAATCTTCATCTCATCAGGTATGATTTCCCAAAAATTTAGGGAGATATTCTACACCATGGTAGCTACTAGGATAGCTTGGTTATCACTCATAATGTTGTCTCTATATGTGGGCATCAGAAAGATACAAACTATGCCCCACCAAAACTTTGCCTCTTGAGTTAAAGAGGACTTACAGATTCTCTTATTTGGGTTGGTCACCCATGCTTGTTCTCCTTTGGCTATGACACTGGCCAACCATGGACGTTTTTTTTCTCGATTTTTAATCCGAGCATAGACTAATGGTGTAGTGGCATGAGGAGTAAAGTTGGGGTAATGCAAGAACCTATTGATTGTTCTGATTAAGATATCAACCCTTATGCCCCTTAACTGAACTCTATCCAACAAGGGATGGTCTATAACTCTTTCTCCTGATCTATATAGGTTTTCTAACTGAGCTTGGTAGTTTGCATAAAACTCCTGGACCAGTGCAGGGCAAAATGAGCCACCCCTTTTGTGGTACATCCCAAGCCGTACTCTTAGAACTTCTGTTCCACTTCAGGGTACCTGCTCAACTCGTAATAATTTCGTTTTCTTCCTGAATCGGTCTTTTAGCTCTTCTTCTATCAGTTCTGTGAAGCCCAGTAGTAAAGATGCCCTCTACTTTAGGAATTTTCTATCTAGCATTATCTCAAACTTCAGGGTTATTACATTTGATAAGTGTTCCTAGAGCTGGGGACTCTTTATTATCTTATTGTTATGTGGACGGGGATCCGCATGCTGTTCCCTCAGACTCAAATTCCTTAGATTCTTCTTGTTTCTCTTCCTCAGACTCAGTATGTTTAGACTCATACCTCTCATGTTCAGAATGTTAAGATACCTTCTAATCAAAATCTGTTGTTGTTTCAGTGTCATCACTATTCTCCACCTCAAATGGTGGGGGTGGTGGATGTTTTGTAGGGCTTTGCTTATTTTTTTCTTCCTGAGCAGAGGTTCTTCTTTTTCATATAATAAGACTCCTCATCGATGAGTTTCCGACATACATTTTTCTGTTGATCCTTCTTGGTAAGTTAAGGACTCATTACTTTGGGTGCCATTATAATGTTTTTGTAGCAATTGAAAAACATCAGTCAATCCTCAAGAGCATAAGAATAAACACATTAATCATTTAAGCTTCACAACTTTTAAGAAGGATTATTCATGATTCAGGCTCCAGGTGTGACGATAT
>NW_025833865.1:0-1975 GCF_002878395.1 Capsicum annuum
ATTGCTCCTTGTTACCTTGTTTGACTTTTGGAGAAATTTGAAAAATACCGAATAGGGCTTGGAATTTTGGGGGAATTATTGGGGAGTATCTATTGTCTAGATATATTAATTAAGGGTAGTGTGGGGCCAGCTGAGATGGCTGCCTGGCTCGTGGCAATTAAATTTTAAGTAAATGAAAAAAAGGGTATTTATCAGAAATCGAACCCACAACGTCTGGACTCGATGGATACAAGCATTTGAGTTCTGAACCAGTGTACCCAGACATGTTTTATTATTGAGGGTGCACAATTAAATATATTAACACTTTAGTAGGATATCTATACATATATACGATTTTTAAAAAAAAGTTATCGGGTGCACGTGCATCCTCGCGGAATCACGTGGGTCCGCCTCTGATTCTTTTATAGTATAAAGGGTATTTGCATTGGCAGTATACTCTCTCCGTCCTAAATTATCCATCTCAAAATGAAATGACACATTGATTAAGAAAAATAATTGATAACATGCCTAATTTACTACAGTACACTATTAAATGGTGTTTACATTTTAATTTGAAGAAAAAGTAATTAATGCAAAGGGTAAAACATGAAAAAAAATTATTAAATTATTTTTTCTTGATTAATAAAAAAAATAAGTAAAATAAGAGATCAAATTTAAAAAATTTGAGATGAAAAATTTAAGACGGGAGCGAATATAAAATTTAAAGTGCAAGGATGACGAAACTTTGCTACAAGACAAAATGGAGGCAAAGAAGTAGAGGGGTCAAAAATGAATGCTTGATGACGTTGCACTCAAAAAAAATAAGATACATATATTTTCTGTTTCTATATCTATATCTATATCTATACTAACATATAAGAGGGAGTTTGAGCAGCTTCGGGTTGTCCTGCTTGCCAAGAATTTAGCTGTTTATTCCGTAATTTTATTATATCACCACTAATTAATTATTATATGTCATTTATATATTAAAAAATTAATATATTTAATTAAAAAATAAAATAGATATTTATGACACATTCACTTCAGCTGTTTTTAGTCTTAATTTTACTATATTACCCTTAATTAATTATAAGTCATCTCAGTATTAAAAAATTAATAATATTTAATTCTAAAATTAACTTGAAGTCTTATACGAGACCCGTTTATATTTTTTTCTACAATTATTTTTTATAGTAATTTCGTTATATCACTTCTAATTAGTTATTATAAGTCATTTAAGACATCTTTGTTTTAGTGCTTCAATCGTGATTTTACTATATCATCCCTGATTAATTATTATGATTTTAACTATTGTGCCACTTAAATTGGAATAGAAGAAAGAATATTATAAATCATAATAATTAAATAATTAAATTATTTAAAAAGTATAATTGACTATCAAAGCTATAAGATTTTGGACAAGAAGAGTAATATATATTATTTAAAAATTACATAAAAAAATATTATAAATTACAATAATTAACAATTAAAATATCTTTAAAAAATGTTTTATTATATATTTCAAAAAATGCATAAAAATAAATATAAATCACAATAATTAACAACTCAAAAAAATTAAGGATCAATTTGTCTGCCTTGGCACAACTTCATTGGTCCTTTCCTTTGCCTTCATTTTTTCATCCGTTTTAATTTGTTTGTCTTATTTCTTTTAATCTGTTATGTATTTCAAAAAAATTATGAAAAAAAGTATTATAAATCACAATAATTAATAACTTAAAAAATTTAAAAGGTTTAAAATATTTGTTTGAATCTCAAAATTATATCAATGACAGTTAAATTGAAGTAGAAAAAAGTATTATAAATCACAACAATTAAAAATTTAAATTCTTTTTAAAATATAATTGACTAATAATGCCACAAAAGTTTGGATAAAAATAGTAATATGTATTATTTGAAAATTATAAAAAAAGTATTAGAAATTACAATATTTTAACAGCTTATAATATCTAAAAAAAATTAATGTGTTATATATTTT
>NW_025833866.1:0-2933 GCF_002878395.1 Capsicum annuum
CTTAATAAGGTCAGAATCAAAAACAAATACCCTCTTCCTAGAATTGATGACCTATTTTATCAATTGCAAAGTGCAAGTTATTTCTCAAAGATAGACCTTAGATCCGGCTTTCATCAGCTTAAAGTAAGGGAATGTGATATTCCAAAGGCAGCTTTCAGAAACCGCTATGGTCATTCTATGTTTCTAGTCATATCTTTTAGGCTGATTAATGCTCTAAAATCTTTCGTGGACCTCATTAATCGAGTGTTAAAATAGTATCTCGATATGTTTATCATAGTGTTCATAGATGATATCTTTGTTTACTACCATTGTGAGGATGTCCATGCAGCTCCTCTTAAAATTGTCTTGCAAACTCTCTGAGATCACTAATTGTTCACCAAATTCAACAAGTGTTAGTTTAGGCTAAGGTCAGTAGCCTTTATTGGTTATATTATTTCAGCCAAAGGCATTAGAGTTGATCCCCAAAAGACAAAATCTATAAGAAATTGGCCTAGACCTATCTCTCCATCAGACATTAGAAATTTATTGGGTCTATCTGGCTATTACCACCATTTTGTTGAAGGTTTTTCATCTATTGCATCTCTCATGACCCAATTGACCCAAAAAAAGTTAAGTTCCTGAGGTTAGATTCCTACGAGAAGAGTTTTCAGGAGTTGAAGATTCAACTCACTTCAACCCCAGTGTTAACATTGTCCGATGGTACGGATTGTTTTATCCTGTATTGTGATGCCTCTAGAGTTGGGTTGGGTTACATTTTGATCCAGAGAGGTAAGGTTATAGCCTATACCTCTAGATAGTTGAAACCGCATGAAAAGAATTACCCAACTCATGATCTTAAATTAACTGTTGTGGTTTTTGCTTTGAAAATCTAGAGACACTATCTATATAATGTTCATGTTGATGTGTTTATGGACCACAAATGCCTGCAGTATATATTTACTCTAAGGGAGTTTAATCTTAATCAGAGGAGGTGGTTATATTTGCTAAAAGATTATGATATGAGCATGTTGTATCATCTAGGCAAGGCCAATGTAGTGGCATACGACTTAGTAGGTTATCTATGGGTGGTGTTGCTCATGTCAAGAAAGATAAGAAAGAATTAGCTCTGTGAAATGCATCGGTTGGCTAGATTGGGTGTTAGGTTGCTTAATTCAGTTGAGTTTAATATTTAGGTTCAGAGTAGTTCCAAATCCTCACTAGTTTTGGAAGTGAAGGAAAAGCAGGACATGGATTCTAGGTTGGTCAAACTGATGGAGTCGGTTAAAGCCCAAAAGGTAGAGGTTTTCTCCCAAGAGGGAGAGAGTGTCTTCAGATGTTGGGTTAGATTATGTATTCCTTATGTTGATAATTTGAGGCAGATTAATATGGCTAAAGAGCATGGCGCGCGATATTCTATTCATTTCGGAGATACCAATATGTACCGTGACTTGCATGAAATCTATTGGTGGAGTGTTATGAATACAGATATTGTAGAGTTTGTGGAAAAGTGCACAACTTGCCAACAGGTTAAGGTAGAGCACCAAAGGCCTGGTGTTAAGTTATAGGAGCTTGGTATCCCCACATGGAAGTGGAAAGAGGTGAATATGTATTTTGTGATTGGGTTACCCCTTTTGCACCATCAGAATAATTCATTTTGGGTTGTTGTAGACAGGTTTACTAAGTTAGCGCATTTTGTGCCAGTGCACACATCTTATCAAGCTGAGGAATATGCTAAGTTGTATATCCAAGACTTAGTTAGACTACATGGAGTTCCCTTGTCTATCAACTCAAATTGGGGTACTCAGTTTACTTCTTAATTTTGGAGAGCTTTTCAGAAGGGTCTTAGTATCCAAGTTCACCTTAGTTCTGTTTTTCATCCACAAATAGATGTTTAGGCAGAGAGGACTTTAAAAGCTCTAGAAGACATATTGAGGGAATGTGCTCTTGATTTCAAGGGTAGTTGGGATGAGCATTTGCCATTTATCGAGTTTGCTTATAATAACAGTTATCATTCTATCATTTAGATGGCCCCGTTTGAGGATCTTTTTAGGAGGTGATACATATCACCCATAGGTTAGTTTGAAGTAGGAAAGGCCTCCTTGCTTGGGCCTGATGCAGTGCTTGAAGTTATGAAAAAAGGAAAGTCTATTAAAGAAAGATTGAAGATAGCCCAGAGTCGCCAAAAATCATATGCGGATGTGAGAAAAAGAGATCTTGTGTTTGAAACTGATTACATAGTATATTTAAGGATTTCACCCATAAAAGGGGTGAAGAAATTTAGTAAAAAGGGAAAGATTAATTCCCATTATGTTGTCCCCTATATAATTCTGAGATGTGTTGGGAAAGTAGCTTATGAGGTTTAATTGCTTGCAGATTTATCACCTGTTCATCCTATCTTTCACGTCTCTATGCTTAGGAAGTGCATCAGTGATTCCATCATAGTAGATCCGTCAGAAAGCTCACTTGTTCAGAACAGTCTTTCATATGAAGAGATTCCTGTTGAGATTCTATACCATTAGATCCGTAGACTAAGGAACAAAGAAGTTCCTTTGGTCAAGGTTCTTTGGAAAAACCAATCAATTAAGGGTGCTACTTGGGAAGCAGAAGTAGATATATAAGCCAAGTGGCCTCATCTATTCGCCGCAAACTCAGATTTTGCCGAAGGTACTACTCTTCCTTGATTCCGTTCTTTTCCAAGCATGTATTCAGCTATATAGTGCCTTCTTCTTATGTTCATGCATTCCCAGAAGTACTCAAAGGATTAGAATTATGTAGAATTAGTTTAGTAATTTATTTGAACTGTGCATCCTCAGTTTTCTAAGGTAGCCAACCTTATTCGAGAATGAATGTTCCCAAGGGGGAGATATTATAATACCCTGAGAATTCCAACCGATAGTTGAACCATGGTTCAAGCTCATGAGAAATAAATTATAATACATTGGTAGTTTTATGAT
>NW_025833867.1:0-1593 GCF_002878395.1 Capsicum annuum
ATACCAATCCACAAGTATCCAATTTAGGAGCATACACACAATTAAGTCAAGTCTAAACTCTAATTAAACCGTAACCTACCTCCAACCAATGAATCCAAATATAGTTAGTCTGCAAGCGCCTTGCCCTTCCTCTAAGTTTTGAAATGTTCAAAATATGTTCCAATAAATAATCCCCATAAAAATATGAATCTAATGATATCCGTTTTATAATTTTTTTTATCTAAAACCCTGAAACTTACAACCAAATTAATTAAAATAACACAAATCATGCGTGGTTGATAATTTTTCATGAAAATCCTCGAATCTAACCCAAGTAGCAATGAAAACCAGTAAGTGCTACTATACTGCAATTCATTATCATAATGTTGTTACTGTCAAAAATAACAACTTTTTGTTTTAAATTTCAAAAGCACGCCGCTAATTATAATAATGGCATCATATATTGCTAATTACCTATAAATAATTCACAACTCTACCAGTAATTTGCCTAACCTTTCCATTTTTTTCCATTAACATTAGTAAAGACAAAAAAAGTGATTAACTAGCATAAAGTTTCTTAAGTCAGTAGAGACAACGAATTGCTATTCCATATTCGTACTACTGCCTTTTCATTCTTAATACAGACAAAAATTTTATCAATATTCATTATACCATTATGATGAAATCATAACATACTTCAATTTGCCTCAATGTTTCAATGTATCACAGATGCTAACCTGAGACCTGAAGTTGAAATCTCTTCCTAGAACTACAGTGATGAAAACTGCTATTACCTACGAAAACTGCTATTACCTACCTCTTTCCTTGTAGCTTTCTGATGCTATTAATTAATACTATGAATGTTAAACCCTAACCATTTAATTTTCTTCTTGTATTAACTACATAAGTTAATAAAATCATGGATTTTGACCCATTAAATTAATAATTGCACTAATTATCTAAATATATGTCAAACTTTTAATAAATCCTCCTAATTCATTCGAAACCTCATAGAAATAAATTAAATATGCAAATTAACTAAAAAAATATATTTCGGACCTATTGAAACATTATGGCACTAATTTGAGGCCGTCTTTATTGAGCTTGATCATTATCAAGCTTAAATTTATTAAAACTCAATAATCCAACCAATGACTTAAATTATTTCCAAACACCCCAAAAATTGATACTACTCATTCCGTGAGTCCTAACTCACTCACACCAACTACGGGGAGAGCTAAAATAGAAAAGATGAGAAAATTTCATAAAATGACCGAGGGTCGTTACAGCTTCCAATGCCCAAGCCTAAAAAATATAAACAGAAAGCAAGCAGAAAAAATCATAATAACTATATTCAATATAAATTAATGGATGAGTAAAATTATTGATTAATTTTACCATGAAAGCCCAAGAAAAGCCGTATAATGTGGTCATCCCTGGGGATAGCTTTGTCAGTAAATATTGGACAGTCAAGTAGAAGCTGTTATATCCCCAGGGATAATTGTTGAATTTATCAAAATCCTCAGCACGCGCCAACAAATCAACTTCTATGACCTTGTTGACGTCTCTTGCCAATATAACCGAATGGGCAAACCAAACTAAACACAATTGCTC
>NW_025833868.1:0-2332 GCF_002878395.1 Capsicum annuum
TTTAAAATTGACTAAAAAGTAAAGTAGATCAAACAAATGAAAATATACGAAGTACAGTAATGGAATAATCTATATCTTTGAGGTAGATCAACCTTTCTTTTTCTTCTAATTTACTCTCTTTGTTTAAAAAAGAATGACCTATTTTAACTTGACACAAAGTTTAAAAAAATAAAAAAGACTTTTGAATCTTGTGACATTAAATTAAAGTTATGTCAAATGTACCAAAATGCTTTTTAATCTTGTGGTCCTAAACATGCCACATGGAAAGTTAAAATTAAAGTATTGCCAAAAAAGAAAAGGGGCCATTCCTTCTTAAACGAACTAAAAAGGAAAGTAGGTCATTCTATTTGAAATGGAGAGTATATATATATATATATATACATATATAAGGTAGAATGTATATTTGTGAAGGAACAATTGTATACATATATAAGGTAGAATGTATATTTGTGAAGGAACAATCTGTTGTTACATTTTAGTAGTAAAATATAATATTATTAAATTAGTGTATTTATTCATGCTTCGCGCAGTTATAAAGATTATTCTATAATGTAAAATTATAGATCTAATTTATACATTTCATTTAAACTAGTTTTCATATTATTTTATATATGAAGGAAATAATGTTTGAGAAATTAAATACTTTTTTCACCATAATTTTTAAATTTTTAGATTTTATGAATTATTAACTATGTTGATTTGTTATATTTTTCATATAATTATATATATGAAAATTTACTCGTAATAATTTTGAAGAATCTATATTTAATTTTGTAGTGAAAAATATCTATTTTTACCCTGAGCCCCTTCACATATATAGATGAAGAAAGGAAGAGTAAAGAGCCTTTTTGGAAGAGCTAATTTTAATCACTTTTACATTAAAATAATTTTTAAATATTTTTGTAGTGTTTCATTAGATTAAAAATATACAAATGGAGCACCTCCACTTTTATGAATAAATGCACTTTCTCTTTATTTTTTTCAAACACAAGGTACTATCTATATTTATAGTATAAACAACACAAATTTCACCTTTGGTGAAAATAATTACATTGTATCTCATATCAATTTTCTCTCTCCTTAATTTGAAAAGTACATATATATATCGTCCTAAACCTCATACATAACTAGAATGTATAAGAGAAATCGTTTCAGCTATTTTTAAGAAAATAAAATCAGCTGTTATTATTCTCTACCTTAATTAACGACAATTAATTATCTTCTGATTCGGTAGAGCCTTAAACTTTGCAACCGTAATCCAAATTGATATTTTATTTTGAAAATTCACAACAATTAACTTTATTAAAAATTCCATTTCTCAACCAACAATTCTTGGCGAACATCAAAATCTTATTTTTTTCGATTTATTCAAGCTCTTGTTTTTTTCCAACCGATAATATCATTATGAACATCGCTATGAACAATACAAAAGTGATGGTATTGTTCAAACTCTTATTTTCGGATTGTTGGCAATCTGAAATTGTATATGACCAAACAAGAGTGATGGTATTGTTGTTTCTGAAAGTATAATATATTTGAGGTTCTTAATATTTTTTTTAATATTTCAATCAAATTATCCAATTTTATATTCGTGTATGATTGTTAGTTCGTTTTTTAAAAATGCTTTAATTGTTCTAGATAAATATTTACTGCTAATAGTAATATTCTGTTGGTGTGTATCTGTTTCACTTGTATTAAAAATTGTATGATTGTTTGGAATGATAAAACATTGCATGACAGTGATGTATAAGATCAACATTATGTCGATGTATAATCAACCAGCTAATGTATAATGTTATCATATACAATGGTTAATAAATGTTAGTTTATGCAAAAGTATGGAATCTTATTATATAATGGTTAAGTAAGAAGTTGCATTAATGTTATAAACTAATATGTAAGGGTTCATTATACATGTAAAATTTAATTGTAAAATGTCGATCTATAATCAATAAGCTAATGTATATCATTATACAATGATTAATAAATTTTAAATTAGGTTAAAGTATGAAATTTGATAACATAATGGTTAACTAAGAAATTGCATTAATATTACAAATTAATGTGTAAGGGTTCATTATACATTTGAAATTTAATTGTATAATGTTTAATGAGTAAGCTCACTTAATCGTACAATTTAATGTATAATGATTTATTATACATTGGATATAAATATGGACTTTTTACTCTATCATTATAACGATTTATGCTATAATAATATACATGTAGTGAAACGTTTGTATGGATCAACCAATTCAATGTTCTACTATCTTCATACAATATAGTTTCATGTATAAGGTTATCAAATTTTAGAACATTATTAAAAAGATGT
>NW_025833869.1:0-1667 GCF_002878395.1 Capsicum annuum
AGATACAATAATTTATAAATAGGTCCCTCCTTACAAATATGGAGGGACCTATTTATAAATTATTGTATCTCGGAAAGAAAAGAAAATTGCTTTAAAATAAATCTAACAGATGGGTAATCTGTTACAAAATATATTCTTTCTATTAGATAACTTATAATATACTGGCAATCTTTTTGCAACAGATGTATATATCTGTTTGATTTCTGCAACAGGTTGATCACTGTCGGAACAGATGTCTTTAATTGATTGACAATATAAACAGATGTGTCATCTATTGCAATAAGCTAGTCATCTGTTTATTCAATTTAAGCCATAGATGGGCTAGGAAGAATAAGGTGCGAGCAGATAGATCGACTATCATATGTGTGGGAGTTAAGTATGTATTACTGATAAGGTTATCGGGATAACACACACAAAGTACAATGTTTTGTGAATGCAGTTTTTAACCGACTAGGAATTGATCAATCAAACAAGATCCTGCATTGTACCGTTAAATTTGATGGGTTTGAAATTGATAAGGCTGAGGACCTCATGAAGATGGTGCAGATACCCTATTACGAATTACTAACGGTTGGTGCTCGTGTTTATGCGTGTCAAGTTTTGAGAAGGGATCAATATTTGTTATCACTGCAGAGAACCAATAACTATTGGACTTAACTTTAAGTGTGCATTGGACCCTTAGAGGGCCCTCAAAGCCTCGCATTGCATCAAACAAGAATGGAAAATCAATATAGTTATAGCCCTGTCCAAAATTTATATGGTTGGGTTGCTCGCTCAGGTTGATGATTATATGCCAGAAGGTGCGATAGGAGAATGCTTTCGAGGGAAAATAGGTTGTTGATGGAAGACTATATCATCTGAGAGCTAATTGAAGAGAGACACAGGGTAGAAAGTAACTTCTAATGAATCTGGCCGATGGAGTTATCTTAACAGATGCAAAATCTGAATCAAGTGCAAATATAAAAGTGTATTCGGTAATGTAATTTTGTCTGTTGTGTCTCTGAATGATCGGGATTATCACCTAGGTAGAAAATAGGAGAAGACCAACAAAGCAGCCTCACGGGCATCAAGGGTAGAAATGATGTTCAGCAAGTCTAGAAAACTTATGCCAACAACAACTATAGTGAAAATAAGGAAACTAAGCGAAGGTGGCAATTTCTGAATTTAAAATGTCATCCAATCTTCTTGTTTTTATTTCCGATCAGGTACACTGCCGTTGACCTGATCGAAACCACAAACGAGATTGAAAGGAAAATAGAGTATCATTACTTCCTTAGCAATATGGTTATAATTAATTGTGTTTTCTTGCCTTGACATGCTTTCAACATTCCTTGGAGAAGATCAGATATTTGTTGTAGTATGTGAATCCCGATAATTTTCAAGCTTGCCTCTAGCTTATTGATTCTGTATTCAAGCTGGTCGTTACCATCTTCGAAGTTGGTAAGGAGTTTCTCATCTCTTGTGAGCTCGATCAGGAACACTACCTTCAAAGTTGTGGCATTCTAGAAGCCCTTCAGAACACTTTCTCTTCAGAAGCTTTAAAGGATACATGGAGGGTCGCTGTGTTTGTTTTAGGTCAAAATGTGTTGATGCACGTTGAAGATATGGTCCCAACTGTTGAACAACACACTTTTATCGAGCGTTGCTCCATGCATCTTGCTCAACCA
>NW_025833870.1:0-1345 GCF_002878395.1 Capsicum annuum
ATTCTTTCCTTATTTAGTTTGTGGATAGTGATTTAGTTTCTATTTAGAAGAAAATCACAATTCTTTATTAGTTGATTCTTTCCTTATTTAGTTTGTATATATACACATACATATTAATGAAATCCGACAACTTCATCTTCATCCTCTACATTTATACTTTCAGGTTACCTTTATCACTCTCGGTGAAAGAGTGAATTATCGCATTTGTTGGAGAATTCTGAATCAATGTCTACTTTTGATGAAGTTCTGGAAATTGTTTATTCTTGAGGATCTTTTTTGGAGAAGATGACAAGCTTTGGAGGATGAAGAATTGGAGTTGGCGGTTCCATTGTCACGAGCTGTGAATCTTTTAATGGAAAAAAGGATGTTTTAGTAAACAAACATTTTTTATAAAAATTATATAAATATATATTGCTTCTAGTACATGAAACCAAACGTTGTGTAAGAAATAATGTTTGCATAACTAATACCAGCATTACAAATACAAGCATTACTAATACACCTTATATCAGCATTACTAATACTTGCATTACTATACAAGCATTACTAATACAACTTATTCAGCGTTATTCTTATCACTCTACCCAACGATCCCTTAGTTCTATCATCTATTGTGTATTATGTTATGCATAACTAATACATGGGAAACCATGGTATTAGCAATGCAAGGGACTATAATGCATGCATTAGCATGGGTAAAGACACAATAGCCTCTCAAAACCTTTTCCACATCATCTATATCATATTTGTGGAGGATATTCTTGCAAATATATTTTTTGGGGAAATATGCGATGCAAGTTATTTTTAACATAATACCAAACCAAACACTACATAAGAAATAAGCTCAGCATAACTAATACTAGCATTACTAATACATCATATTTTGTACTATTCTTATACAACCTACCCAAACGACCCCTAAGAGGGATATTAGGAACAAATAAATGACCAACAATGGGAACTTCAACATTTGGCTCAAAAATTTTCCTTCATAACTGACCTATTAGTCTTTCTTTTCTACGACAGGGAAATCAGTCTGGAGCCACCTTTGGGCCAATTGCAGCAAAACTTGGATGATTTGTGTGTGTGCTTTCTTTTTTGGGGGTGGGGGGTGGAGGGGGGGGGGGGGGTCCCTCTCCCTTTCTCCACGAAGTATTGGACTTAGTTCACTTGGTGCAGGGCTTGAATTTGTGACCTAAGACACGAGTCCCTCAACCTTTGTCAATTGAGCTAACCCGGGTGCTAATTGATCTATTCTATTCTGTCTATCCACTTATCTGAATGTTCTAGGTTAACATTGAGGATGATATTTCTTTTTATTTGGTATGATGAGGATATGAGTTGT
>NW_025833871.1:0-2112 GCF_002878395.1 Capsicum annuum
GAGCACACCGACTTAGCTCAAAAATGCCTCGTTCGCTCTGTTTTACCCGTTTGACCATCCAAATGGGACCGTCGATACTAACGGGACACAATAAGCTGCTTTCCAGCCTCCCTGGAATGCCTCATTTGATTTTTGACCAACAGCACGTCGGGACCCAAGGCCTACCCCCAGAACCGTGGGCTATAACAACCGATTTAGCTAAAAAATGCCTCGTTCGCCTGTTTGACCCCTAATTGGTCCCGCCCATACCAACGGGCCACACTAGGTCACTCCCTAGTCTCCCCAGCATGCCCCAATTGATTTTTGGCCTACAGCACGCCCGTGCCCCAGATCCACCCCTTAAACTGTGGGCTATATTATACTGATTTGGCCTAAAAATGCCCCGTGCACGTTGTTTCACCCATTTGACCTCCTAAGTATCATCACCCACACTAATGGGCCTTGCTATGCCACTACCAACCCGCACTGGCATGCCTCAATTGATTTTCAGCCCACATCATGCCCGAACCCTGGCACACCCAAAAACCATGGGCTATATAGCAAACCGATTTGGCCCAAAAATACCCCATTCATACCATTTCGGCCGTTTGAACACCCAAATTGACTTACCCATACCAACGGGCCACACTAGGCCGCTCCCTAGACTCCTTAGCATGTCCCAATTGATTTTTCACCATAGAACGCTTGGTCCCCGAGCCTTCCTTGAAACCACGGGCTATAACACACAAATTTAGCCCAAAAACTCCCATTTATGCCTTTTTACCCGTTTGACCACCTAAATTGGCCCACCCACACCAATGGGACATACTAGGCTGCTCCCCAGCCTCCCTGGCAAGCCTTAATTGATTTTTGACCTACAGCACGCCCGAACCCCGGGCCTACACCCAGACCCGAGCCCTATAGCACATCGATTTGGTCGTAAAATGCATTATCCAAATCGTTTCGCTAGTTTGACAACCCAAATGGCACCGTCCATACCAATGACCCATACTAGGCTGCTTTCCAGCCTCACTGGTATGCCCCAATTGATTTTCATTCCACAGCACGCCCGGACCTCAAGTCCACCCTATGAACTGTGGGCTATAGCACATCGATTAGGCCCAAAAACTCCCCGTTCGTGCTATTTCACTCGTTTGACTACCCAAATAGCCCTGCCCATACCAACGGGCCATACTAGGCTGCTCTCCAGCCTCACTGGCATGTCCCAATCGATTTTTAGCCCACAGCTAACCCAGAAACTGGGCTCACCTCCCAAAACCATCGGTTATAGCACACTAATTTAGCCCAAAAATGTCTGTTCTCATAGTTTCGCCAGTTTGACCACCCAAATAGCCCCGCCCATACCAACGTGCACACTAGTCCACTCCCTAACCTCCCTAGCACGCCTCAATTTATTTTTGGCCCACAACACCTTCGGAATTGTAGGCTCTAGCACACCGATTTAGTCTAAAAAGGCCCTATTTACACTGTTTTGCCTATTTGATTACCCAAATGGCCCCGCCTACACCAAGGAGCCACACTAAGTCGCTCCCCTACCTCTCTAGGATACGTTAGTTGATTTTTGGCTGACGACACACCCGGATCACGGGCCCAACCCAGAACCGCGGGCTATAGCACATCAATTTGGCCCGAAAATGCCCCGTTCACGCTATTTTTCCCATTTGATTACCCAAATAGCCCCGCCCACACCAACGGGACATAGAAGGCCGCTCCCCAGCCTCCCTAGCACGCCCCAGTCAATTTTTTTCCCACAGCACTGATAACGCTCAACTTACACCTCAAATAAGTGCAAGTTGGTCGTCGTTAATATATTTACCCAACTTTGGGGTCGGGGTCGAATCCACAGGGAACAATGTGAGTGACGGTTAAACTAGTTCGAAACTATAGATACAAGTTAAATTCAAATAAATAATAAGAAAAGACAAAATAGGGGTTTTTATCAATCAAACAAATTTTAACGTTTCAACTTATTTTAGAACTCAAAACTAAGATTTCAATATTTCGAATCAATGATATAGAGAAACTAGGGTTGTGATCACTATGACTATTAATCTCCATTGAATAATAACTGTTCATGATTCTCGTGATAGGTGGGAACAACAGATTATCCCT
>NW_025833872.1:0-1293 GCF_002878395.1 Capsicum annuum
AATTAATAATATTTGATAAAAAGGGTAAAATAGATATAAAATGATAAATTAACGCTTGATGTTTTAAATTAACTTCACGTCTTATATGCGACCCATAAATTTTCCGTGATTTTGACATGCTTGTCAGATGCTTCAACCGTAATTTTACTATATCGCCCCATTATCTCACTTATAAAGGATGATAAACAGACAATAGATCGACATGTTTGTTTGTGTTGTCTGCTTAGATATTTTATTTTATATTTGTTTATTTTACTTTTCTTTTTAATCTGTTATATATATATATTTGAGAATTACATAAAAGTATTATTAGTCATAATAATTAAAAACTTAAAATATTTAAAAAGACATAAAAAAATTTAATCGACTCTCTAAATTTTATTACTGCCACACAAATTGAGACAGAAGAATAAGTACTATAAATCACAATAATTAACAAATCAAAATATATAAAAAAATATAAAAAAATTAATTCATTCTCAAAATTGTATCAATACCCCATAAATTGAGACAAAGGGTATAACATATATTATTTAAAAATTATGTAGAAAATTATTATGTTTTTTAAAACTTAAACTACATAATTTAAATTATTTTTTAAATATAATTTGAAAATATTTTAATAACAAAAGTTAAAACTCTAACACTTTACATGGTAAACATTAATGTATCATAAAAATAGTAAAAATTATATAGTTCATAAGTATCGATCCTAGTCAATATCAACCTACGAAAGTCGTGTATTAATACTGTAGTCTTGCACCCTTATGTTATGCTGGCTTAATAATTTGTGAATCATTACTTATATTTGAGCATATTTTATTTGTTAAATTTTAAATCTAAAATGTTTCATATTTGAATGATATTTTACGTATAATTTGAAACTATTTTAATAACGGCAATCAAAACTTAAACACTTTAGGTGTGGTGGATATTGACAAATTATAAAAATCAAAGTATTCATTAGCGTCGACTCTAGTTAACAAAATCAAGACTTAAAAACTTTAGATGTGGTGGACATCGACAAATTATAAAAATCAAATTATTCATTAGCGTCGACTCTAGTTAACAACAATCCAAGAGAGTCACACGTTAATATTGTAGTCTTGCGCCCATATGTTACACTGATTTGATAATTTGAGAATCATTACTTATATTTGTTACTATTATGACCTCTAATTAAATAGTTTTATAAATTATTATATTTAAATAAATTTAAAATACATATTTAAATGAATATTTAAATATAATTTGAAATAATATAATAACGATAGTAGAAATTAAAGTAAAAAC
>NW_025833873.1:0-2484 GCF_002878395.1 Capsicum annuum
ACCCATTACCTATCTCAAAAAATATCTTCCCTGTTGCCTCTTCAATTCGAGAAGCTACAATAATAATATACTGCAACCCTAGATGCCAAACTGCAGATGCTTCAGGTGTAGCCCCGGTTCCTGCCAACCCACTCAAAAAGCTAAGAGCCTTCTGAATCATAGCGAAAGAAAGTTGAATCAAAGCTAAACCTCTCTAAATTGGTATAACCCCACCATGAACCGGCATCCCCCCATTCTATACTAGCATTGATCCATCTTCTGCTATCCTAGGCATATCTATATATGGAGTAAAAGATACTAGCCTCTCTTTAGCTAGTCTCACGGCCTAAGCTCTGCCCCTGGTGGGTGCATCTCTCCTTCCTCTTCCTCTCCCCCTTGCCTATCCTCTACCTAAAACTATAGCCTCAGCAGCTACTTTAGGAACCTCAACTCTTACTCCTATTTTTGTGTTCTTACCATCTATGAAATAAGAGTGAAAGAAGTCAAATACCACTTGAAATTGCCAGATACTAATTGAAATTAAGTAATAGCATGTAAGAGAGAGGAATTTTAATTTTCCTAATATCCTATAACCTCTCAAAGAAAAGTACAGACATCTTTACACCGTTCTGTAAGACTTTACTAGACATATTCTTATATGACGATATTTACGAAACTAGGTCTCTGATACCAATTTTTTAAAGACCCAAATGGCCATGAGTAGCACCCACACTAATCTTTCTGTGGGAGAACCATCTAAACCGATCCATTACCCAATCACTTAGTCAATATTAAAATGATATTATCATAAAATCAACTCAACAACAATAATCTAGAGCTAATCATCAATACTGTTGAAATCAAATAAGCTAATTACTGAAATTCCCAAGACCCGAAGGTCATGTATATGAACTTCTAAACAAAGATCATGTCTAAAAATATTTCCAAAATTAAAGTAAATAAAGAATGTTTCATTTCTCGAAAGATGGACATGAACAAATAGGATGATCCATGGTAGACTGGAGATAGAGTGCTCACCCTTGGATCGAGATCTGCTATCAAACTGTAGAGGTGAGGTCGTGTCTGAGCCTTTAGAACACTTTTTACAATTAACAAAAGAAGAGTACAGGGTAGTATTAGTACCAACTACTATGGACTGGTAGGTATGATAGGCCAACTCAATTTAATAGCATAGGGAAACTCAATTTAATAGCATGTACATAACATAAATTAAATAACAAGTAGATAGGCATCGTTACATAACAAGTATTCAATGAATCAATAATACATTAATAATAGGTCAAACGATATTTACAAATAAGTGACATAACCATCAAGAGTATCAACCATACTATAAACATCCACAGAATCAATAACAATACCATAAGTAACAACCACATCCTTCTAAACCTCGCAATTAGAACATCATTAGTTTGTTATCTGCTTAATAACCCATACAACCTTTCCAATTCAACACAAATATGTACACACATGCTAAGGGACTCACTCTTGCTTAACTAGTCATAACCTATAGGGAATAATCTATGTTTATGTGCCGTGCCAGTGTGGTACCCGATCCTTCTTAAATAAGTCAATATCATATTCGTACCAACGTGGTACTCTATCCACCATAAATAATTAATATTAATATTATATTCAAATCGGAATGGTATCTGATTCTTCATAAAAAAGTAACATCAATATCATATTCTTACCGGTGTGGTACCCGATCCTCCATAAACAAGTACATCAATACCATGTTTATACTGGCAGGGTAGTTGATCCCCATAAATAAGTAATATCAATATCATATTCGTACCAACATTGAACCCATTCCTCCATAACTATATTAGGTATGTTTTATCAAATTCACACTATATCTCACGATACAATATGATGTACTAAGTTTGCAAGTATACTTAAAGTCATAAGACAATTACTGCAAGTAAATTTTTAATAATTATTTATACACATCTCAGCAATCCAAATATCATAAAATTCAAACATGTTCGAATACCAAATCAATAAGCATCCAATTTAGGAGCATACACACAATTAAGTTGAGTCTATACTTCAAATTAACCATAACCTACCTCAACCAAAGAATTCAAATGCAAGTTAATTTGCAAGGTCTTCGCCCTTCCATAAAGCTTTCGGGTAATTGAAATGTATTCAAATCTATAATCTCCATAAGAATAAAAATCTAATAAAACCATACTATTATAATTATTTTTTATTTAATTAGGGTTCACTTCAAAATTAACATAAACTGTTGAAAAAATGGCTGCCAAGAAAACCTGCTATCGTCACTGCCAAGGATTTTCCAAACTTAACCATTTGTTTTGTATTTAAAGAATGAATTCACTAACAATGATTTCAATTGCTAACCTATTTGTCGTTATGAAGGAATTGGGTCTTTATTACCCTAATTCTACCTAACTTTCATGAATTCTACACTATTCCACTTTCTACATATATTAATAGTAATACTCTATAAGAAATTTT
>NW_025833874.1:0-1105 GCF_002878395.1 Capsicum annuum
TATTAAAGTCTAGATTGGTGATTCGAGGTGACATTCAAAAGAAAGGGATTGATTTCAATGAAACTTTCTCCCCAGTGGTCAAAATGACCACTATCAGATGCCTTTTAGCAATTACAGCCAAGAAAAGGTGGGATATTTCCCAATTTGATGTGAACAATGCCTTCTTGCAAGGAAATTCGCAAGAAGAGGTCTATATGAAGTTTCCAGTTGGTATATATCCACCTCAACCTAACATAGTTTGTCGACTCAAGAAGTCTCTCTATGGGTTGAAGCAAGCTTCCAGGCAATGGTATGTCCGTCTTGCAGGGGCTTTAAATTTCAAAGGTTATATAGCTTCACTTAATGACTATTCCTTATTCTTTAAGCACTCAGGGGGTTCCATTTCAATTGTTGCATTATACGTTGATGATATGTTAATTGCAGGAAATGCTACGGATGAAATAAAAGAACTCAAGGCTTTCCTTCAAGCTAAGTTTAAGATTAAAAATCTAGGTCCTTTGCATTATTTTTTAGGAATGGAAGTTTTAAGAGAGGACCAAGGAATTATTCTGAGCCAACGGAAGTATACCTTAGACTTACTTAATGAGTTTAATATTTCCCATCTTTGTCCAGCTTCCTCTCTGATGGATCCTACAATGAAATTCCCTGCAAAATCCACCAATCTTATGTTAGATCCTAGTCTTTATAGAAATCTCATTGGAAATCTCAATTATTTAACTCATACAAGACCAGATCTATGCTTTGTTGTATTGACCCTTAGTTAGTATATGCAACAGCCTAGTCTTGACCATTACAAGCAGGCCTGAGAGTGCTCAGTTACTTGAGAACTTACCCAAATCAAGGGATATTCTTTAATGCTTCCTCATCATTTTCTCTTCATACCTACTAGGATGCCGATTGGGCTTCTTGCCGGACTACACGCCGATCGGTTAGTGGGTTTTTCATTAGCTTGGGCGGTCCACCAATTTCTTGGAAGTCGAAGAAGCAATCCTCCGTCTCTCTTTCATCTGTAGAAGCAGAATATCGCTCAATGCGATGATTGGTTTCTGAATTGACCTGGTTAACAAGATTACTCACTGATCTGGCAATCCCTCCACCAATTTCT
>NW_025833875.1:0-1799 GCF_002878395.1 Capsicum annuum
TTATTGCACGATTCACATTAAACTTTTTTGGGGTTTTCAGATTATTCAGTCTTCCAAAATTATGTTTTATTAATGTTTTAGACTTCTTCTTGTGTAACCTATACAGTTTGAATCTTGTGGAGATATTACTTGTCGTTTTAGCGTATTTGATCTCTGGAATTTGAAAAATATACATAGATATTCTGATGAAAATGTAGTTTAAATGTAGTTCGACTCACCAAGGAAGCAAACAGGGTGGATTCTCTTTAATTTGTTGTTAAAATATGATCCAATAGATGTGGCTTTACAGGGCAATGAGTTGAATGATTTGTGAAATATTTCAATTTTCAAGAACTCTCAACTTCCTATTTCCGTGGCAATGGCACCAACTCGTTGCCTCTGTGGATCATGACCAAGGAGTTGAATGATTTGTGAAATGTTTGATTCAGAAAGTTAATTTGTACTTCTTTGAATTGAATGATTTGTGAAATATTATGAAAATTATTTTGTAGTTCTTTGAGTTGAATGATTTGTGAAATATTTCATTAAGAAAGTTACTTTGTAGTTCTTCCTCTTAGTTTCACATTTTAAGTAAAAACCAACGCTATTTTTGTGGCAATGGCATTACCTAAAGATTTTTCCCTTGGAAAATGTAGAGGAGCTGTCACTAATTCTCAACTTCCTATTTTCGTGGATGAGAATGGTTTCCAGTATCCCGCTAGTTCACCAAATCAACTTCAATTATATGGAAGCTGTGAGTACCTGTTCTATTCAGTAATTATACCAGTTTTTTTCTCACTTTTCAATCTATTGAATGTTTTGCTGCTAAATTTTTATTTATTAATGAAGATGCTTTTAGCTGGAAAGCTCTGAAAAATTGTTGGAATTGGTGTTTGGAACATTGTTTATTGGTTTAGATTCTATTAACTATCTGAATAGCTATATTATTGTGAACTTTGATCGAAAGATGTGGAGGATGCGAATTAGTGTAGAAGGGTTAGTAGGAAGAAGTGCGTTTGTAGGTAGGAGTGTTATGTTTATCCGTGCTAGTGCTATGCTTGTACTGTTGTGTTGTAGAGTTTTTTGGTGATGTTTGTTGTTTCGGTTAGATCGATTGTAGTATCACTTTGTGATAATCGTGTTTCTGTTATTATTTGTTGTATTTATACCTGTTGTTTCTTGTTCCTATACTATGTCTTGTGGACTGTTTTTCGTCTTGAGCGGGGGGGTTTATCAAAAACAACCTCTCTATCTCACCTCTGAGGTAGTGTTATGGACTGGTATGTTGTTGTTGGCATACCAATTTGCAGGCATACAATTAGTTGTGGCGACCAAATTTGATAGAATGAACTTTGAATTTTGTTTCAGAATCCTTTTCTTGTTGCCGGTGTTGCAGTTTAGCTACCTCTTGTTAAGCCTGTAGCTGGGTTTCATTTACAGTAAGGGGTCTTGGCAGGGTTTTTCGTGTACTTATCAGTACAAAAGCATGATAAGCTAAGGGATTCTCAATGCTCTTATGTATTTATCAGCAGTTTCAAGCCTTTTCAAATGGAGTCCCTTCATCTTTATTTAACTAATTGGCACGTTTTATCTCTTTTTTCAACTACCGATGCTGCGATTCTGACATTTTTCATTGGATCTCTTAACGGTCTCATGAACACCTTTTTTGTGTCTTTTGTAAGTGCATCTCAGGTCTTCTTTGTGATCAAATCAGAGTTTTATCTTACGGGCCATTAGTGGGCTGTAATGTTCTATTTGTACTAAAAAGTGTTGGGTTGTGCTCCGTAAGTCAAGATTTACAGGAAAGACCAGAAGTAGTG
>NW_025833876.1:0-1468 GCF_002878395.1 Capsicum annuum
AAATCCTGTGTTTGAAGGCTAGCCGCCCTATCTGTACTACTAGGACCCGTGGTAAGAATGGCTTGCCCTTGAGCTTTCCCAGTAACTATACGAGTCAAAAGTTACACTGCATTTCTAAGATCTTGATCAGCAGTATTAATAGGTGGCTCTGGGGATATAGTTCTCCTCTCCCTTGTTTCTTCCGGAGTGGAAGAAGTTTTTGAAGCATGCTCAGCTGGAGCCTCACTTTTATTAGCTAGTATAGTGGGTGAATTACTAGTCCCCTCTCCGGCAGCCACATCTACTTACTTATCGATATTCTTACTTCTGGTTACTGGCATCATTACTATAATAAGAGAAACAAACAGATTCAGTGGTCAACTATGACTTCATATACAATATAGGCTCTATCACATGATCTAAGACATGAAGAAAAAGAAACAATTCCTAAATGTCCATAGCCTCCTGTTTATAGATGTGGTACACGACACATCGATAAATAAGACTCTACATAGACACGGCTTTGTAGACTCACTGGGATAAACTGCTTTGATAATACTATTGTCATGCCTCAAATCCTATTGGGGTGGACTAGCACCTGTAACCAAGGAGGCTCGAGAGAACCAGCTTATAACCTTATACTTCCCATGCATACATCTATGACAACCCAAAATTCAGACAATATCATGTTGCATATAAAAGAAAATAATCACCTGTATAAGCTCGAGCACACATATATATGTATATACAATACTTGGCCGTTGGAGCCATCACGTCTATTAACAAAACATCACCTTGACTGTACATTAGGTCTACAACGCCTCTAGACAATACACAGAGTTTAACTAAGGTCGGGACACACCCCGCTATATAACTAACTTCTATATAATACCAAAAGTGATAGGATATGATACGAAAAGCCTCGAAGCAAACTGGAGCTCACCAAAAGCAGCTGGATATCCTGGCTCCTACTTGTACGGTGTATGAGCTGAGGTACCTGTGCCTACAGCATAAAATATAGGTCCCCCATGGGGGACGTCAGTACGAAATATGTACTGAGTATGTAAAGCTGTAGATAGTCACATATGTTATAGGAGCTCAATAGAAATCAGAAACATATGAATAAATCATAATAGGAGTGGACCATACTTACTAGAAATTGTGACAACCTGTACATTGTATTTATTCAATCACTTTCCTTCATTCTTATCATCTTTGTAATCATTATTGTACTGTAATGTGACCATTAGGCTTCCTCCAATACATATCAACAGGGATCAACCCATGATAGGCTTATGCCCCTGGGATACCACCCATAAACACATAAATAGGGATCGACCCATGATAGGCTTATGCCCTTGGGATACTACCCGATAAGAGAGAACTTCCATCACTTAGTTCAATTAATCTTTGAGATTGTTATTTCGGTCGCCACCACATTTCTGATACTTTAAAATAATGATACATCAATAAGAGACATATAAATCGA
>NW_025833877.1:0-1489 GCF_002878395.1 Capsicum annuum
TGGTAGGTGACTTAGTCACTTGAATATGGTTAAGTTTAGGAACTGTAAAGAGGATTTTTTTGTTTTGAATGTGGTTTTGTTTTAATACTTAGTTGGTTGAAAATGGTTTAAGTGTAGGGACTTTAAAGAGAATTTTTTGTTTTGAATGTGGTTTGGTAGGTGACTTAGTTGCTTGAAAATGGTTAAGTTTAGGGACTTTAAAGGAGATTTTTTTGTTTTGAATGTGGTTTGGTAGGTGACTTAGTCACTTGAATATGGTTACGTCTAAGGACTTTAAAGGGGATTTTTTTTTACTGTGGTTTTGTTTTGATACTTAATTGATTGAAAATGGTTATGTGTTGTCATTTTAAAGGGATTGTTTTTTTGTTTTGAATGCGCTTTGTTAGGTGACTTAGTTGCTTGAAAATGGTTAAGTTTAGGGACTTTAAAGGAGATTTTTTTGTCTTGAATATGGTTTGGTAGGTGACTTAGTCACTTGGATATGATTAAATTTTTGTGACTTGATCTAATTAGTTGAATCTGATTGATTGCGTGGATGGAACCTGATTATAGCTGGATATATCAACGGAATAATGATAATAGAATGGGTATTAGGGCGGAATTTGTTGAAGGTGTCAAGAGATTTGTTGAACATGCTAAGACACTTGATATGTGGACACGTCATCGTGTTATTCGTTGTCCTTGTGTTAGATCTGATGTTTTAATTCTTGTTAGTGAAGAAGATGTAAAGGAACATCTTTATAGAAAGGGTTTTCATGATGACTTTTTAAGGTTGCATGATATTCATAGGGATGTTGCGCAACATAACTTTGCAGTTGGAGAAAGTAGTAGGTATGCTGGACATAATGAATATCAAGATACTAGGATGACAGAAATGGTGCACGATGCTTTTGGGATGTAATACGGGGTTGACTTTAGGGAAAATGCATAAGATGTTCCTAATAGCGAAGCAGGAAATTGCTACAAAGAATTGCATGTTGATAGTCATCCTTTATTTGATGGGTGTTCGCACTCTCATTTTTCTGTTGATGTTAGATTATTAAGTATTAAATCTGACTGGAATATTGCTGAAAGAGGAATGGACTTAATGATAGGCCTTATTAAAGAGTTAGTTGACCCTGGCTTGGATGTTCCTGATTCTTTATATAAGGCAAAAAGATTGGTGTCAAAGTTAGGTCTCTCATCAGTTAGAATTGATTGTTATGAAAATGGTTGCATGTTTACTTTAAGGAAGATGCTAAGATAGAGTTCTGTAAGTTTTGTCAGTACTCTCGATATAAGCGTGGTTCTACTGAAAATAAAATTGCTATTAAGGCGATGCATTATTTACCTCTTATACCAAGGTTGAAGAGGTTGTATGCTTCAAATAGATCAGCTCCTCATATGAGATGGTACAGTGAAAATAAAAGGCCCACTGATGTTATGTGTCATCTATCTGGTGGAGAGGCTTGAAAGCATTTTGATACGACTTGTTTAGATTTTGCAGCTG
>NW_025833878.1:0-5392 GCF_002878395.1 Capsicum annuum
CATCTTAATTAATGCCAAGAGATCATGGTTGATTCGATCTGGCAGAACATTTCTAGAAATGCGTATCGTGAAGATTAAGAGATTCTTGAGACAAGGAAGATCATTGAGTATTATCACATTAATTATGTTTATTAACGTCATTTATGTTTGTTTGCAATACAAGTACATAATGATGAATTCAAAACTAAGAAAAAAGATGATAAGATATATAAATGTGATAATGATCTAGGGTACTACATACTATAATCTACTTTAAATTTCATTGATCGAGATGTTGTATATCCCTAATAGATGTACATTAACAAAGCTCTCAAAGTATGCACTGGTTACATGGTCTAGTCGTTGAATATGAACATTACATAGTAAGGATGAGAGTTGATGTACTATGTGTGAGTGGGAGATAAAGAAAATTAGATCGGGTTATGGTTCAACCCAAATCCATATTGATAAGGAAATAATATATAGTTATTTATATATTTAAATTAGAAAAAAGGAAAGATACACAACTATTTAAAAAGTTGTGTCTCTTTTGGTTGATAAAAGAGTTTCTCTGGGGAGAAAACAACACATCTTTTCTCTTTCCCTGAATGTAGAGAATTTTTCTCCTTCTTCCTTCTCCAATTTCTCTCAAGTTCGAGTGAAGATTCTTTGAATATTTCTTCTTTGAAAAGTGTTGGAACAACACTGTAACAAGGTACGATTCGTAGATATTGATTTTTCAGTGTAGTTTGTGTTAATACATGTGATTGCACTATTATACTAGTGAAACAAAATCAATGAGCTTGTAAACTATGTGTTTTATTAGATTATTGACTTCTAACAAAATGTCAACTCAAATATCAACCCCAAGCCTATGAAGTCAAAAGCAAAATTTTATTACAAAATCAGTGTGATGACCCTTTAGGTTATTTTTGCATTCTTGTTTACTTTTTTTATTTAAAGCTTTCTTATAGCTTCACTAAGTCATTTATGACTTGTTGGAGCTGACAGTTAAGTTATTGGGTAGCTTGTTTGGTTTTGAGAGTCAATTCTCTATTTTAAAGTCTTTGCTTGTTAGTAAGACTCATTAAGAGTCGTAGGGCTCAAGTCATAGGCAAACCAGTAAGGAATGCCTAATTTTCTATTAATGTCATGGCTGGACCCTTAAGATTCGAAAGGTGAGGTCACAAGTCGTAGGGTGTGACTCATAACCAAACCATTGAAGGGGGTCGAAGAGTCTTCCAGACTACGAGTCTATGCTAAGACTAGCAGCCATTCGTGACATAATTCGTAATGACTGGGCAGTATTTTCCTACACTTTTAAGTAGAGGTACTTCGATCATTTCCCATTTTCCCCAATTAAAAATCACGTCCATCAAACACCAATGAGACCCCATTATCATCCCAACATATATCAAATACACTTCTCATCACTCTCAAATCTCTAAGAAAGAACAATTAGGGTTTTCCAAGAGATTGGTCATCTAGGGCTCAAAGGGTGATTTTTTCTTCAAAATTCTTGGTGTCTCAGACATGTATCTTTTCCCTAAAGCTTTTTTCTTTAAAAGTATATGTTTAAGACTATTACCCATGTGATCTAGTTGTTGATTTATAAATTGGTTGAGCATTTTTGGGTACTATTGAATGAATTGTTTTTCCCATGGTTTTTATGAATCATTTATGTTTTGAATTGATGGTTTTTGAACTAATTTGGTGCATGGGTATGGTAAATGGGAAAAGGGGGTCGTGGATTCCCCCAACTTTATGGATTTTTGTAATTGAATTGGTAATAACCTCAACCCAACTTTACGAAATTGTCTTTGAACATAAGTATATGCATATTGAAACTACTTTGGAACTATGGCATTGCATAAAAAGGGGCTAATGGAACACAAATGATTTTGAAATGCCTTTATGGCCTTGAATTAATTTTAAATTGAACCATGGGGTTGTGGATTATCCAAGTTGATGGATAATTGAACCATGTGGGTCATGGATTCCCCCAAGTTGGTGAATAATTTGACTATGCGGGTCATGGATTCCCCCAATATGATGGTCGATGGAAATGGCATAATAATATTAGCTTGCAAGTATAATTGGTACGACGATACCAACGATATGTGACTAAAGAATGGTCCTTGGTTTAATGAACGGGAATGTGTAAAATAATTTAACTAGGCTTAAAGGAGGTTATGTAGTTGGCAATAAAAGTGGAGGTCCCGAGGGATTAATACAAGAAACTCGTATTTGCCGGCATTGGGATTGGTCTTAATGACCATGTTCTTGTGTCACACCTTATATATATATATATATAGTCCTTGGTTTAATGAACGGGAATGTGTAAAATATTTTCATTGGGATTAAAGAATATTGTGTAGCTGGCCGTGAAGGTGGAGGTCCTGAGGGATTAATACTGGAAACCCATATTTACCAGTGTGGGGGTTGGTCTTAATGACGGTATGCTTATGTCACACATTATATAGATATATATATCAAGGATTGGTGAAGGGTCGTGGATTCCTCGACCTTTCTTGATACCTCTGGTTTGTGTGGCTAACACATACTGGGGCCCATCCGATGAGAGGGGAGCCAAACCCATATAGCCCGTGGGTGCCTTTATGATGGTTGAAGCTATACAGTCCAGGTTAATGTTTTAAATCTCATGCTAAATTTTTTTCCTTATCCCGTCATTTCATATACATATATATGTACACTGTGTGCATATGATTTTATTATTGTTTCTGGCTTGGAATTATTTTATCTCTTTCTTGGGTTACATGCTAGCACTCACCCCCTAAACATCCCCGAACACTATATCCCCCTGTGATACAGGGTCCGAAGACACTTTTATTTCCTTGCACTGTGGTAGGTGATTTCTGGATTGTCTGTGAGTTAGCTTTGAAGTGGTGAGCTTCCATTATCCAGAAGGCCCTCATTTCATGGTCTTGTCTTTACTTATATCTTAGACTATTTCTATGGATTCTTTCTTTTGGCTATGGTCGGGGGCATGTCCCGACCTAGATTGATGTTTGGTTTCTTAGAGGCTTTGTGGACAAAGTGTTGGTGGATTGTGTTCTGGATTCTTAAATCCCTCTTGTTATTGATTTTCCTATCTTGTTATATGTTTGGAACTCATCTCTATCTTGTTATATGTTCGGAACTCATCTCCATCTTGTTATATGTTCGGAACTCATCCATTGCTAGTTACATTGTGTTTTGGTTGACTAGGCTAATGGGGGTGGTCTCTGTTCCTTGGTAGAATTGAGATACCCGTTATGACTAGGCCCTAGTTCGGATCATGACACCTTATTTTCGATCACTACTATCTCATAAACACTTTGTTGGAGATCCTGGAGGACTTTTTCAAGCTTGTAATGTAGGCTCGGGGAAGGGTGGGATAAGCATTTGGGATGAAAGTGACTACACCCTCCTTGAACTCTACATAACATTAATTAGATCAAACATGGATAATTGGCCACTTAATTCCTTTCTTAACCACACACGTGCCTAGTTTTTTCACTTTTAGTTCACCCATCTTTTGAAAGCATTCTATTTTTATTTCTTTCCTTTTTGCAATATCATACTTTTCTTTCTTTTGTTGTTTTCTTTTGTTTTCTCCTTCATTTTTCATCATGGATTTTCTTTTAGTAACTCATTTTATCATACTTTTCTTTCTTTTGTTGTTTTGTTTTGTTTTCTCCTTGATTTTTCATCATGGATTTTCTTTTAGGCACTCTTTTATAAGGCCATGGCCATGATCACCTCTTCTAAGTTCCACCACACCCCCAACTTAGGGTTTTAGCCTTAAGTTGGCGATTTTAAATTCAACGAGGGTAGGGTTCGATAGAGGGATAACTTTTAAATGGTTCGACACTTGCAACGTGGTTGTAAAAGAATGGTTAATAGGATCGAAAAGATGACTAGGGGTACCATTAATACATGGGTATGCTTTTTAGGCTAAAGTGGTTTCCAACAGTCACAAATACAGCCTAAGATCATTTCTCCAACCGCGCATAATCAAGATTATATTTGAAAGATCAATGGGGTAAGTTCTAGATGGCACAAGTAGGAACAAGAATCATTCAACTAGTTCTCACCACACATGGCATACAAACTATTTTAGAAGAATCAATTACATTTCCTATTTAAGAATAAAATAAGTCATTTATCACACTACCACCACTAAATAATGAGGAGTCCCAAAAAGAGGAAATGGTTTGTTACATAATCATTCACTTTCATGCCCTTGATTTTCACAAAATTCTTTTAGACAAAAGGGGATGCTTGCTTCACATTTCACCATGTAATATTGACTATCGTTAGCACCAAACAGGCCACCATTTCACATTCGGGCTCTAACAAGGGTAATAATTATGGCTACTCAAACTTCACCATAGTTACCATGTCAATCTCAATAAAAAATGCCACAGGTACTCAGACTTCCCCTTTACATAGGACTCCAATACCTTCCTCACGATGTTTTCCCTTAAGAATGTTGTCACTCAATATATCATAGGGAAAGTCTCATCCAATATTACTATCAAAAAGGGAAACAAATATCTAGAATTGAAAAACAAAAGAAAATCGACTAATCTACAAAATCCCTACAAAACAGAAGCTTAACATAATATTATAGACCAAATGATCAAATCAACCAAATAAAAAAATTCAAAAACATATGAATAATACAAATATCCATCATAAACATGAATAAAATTATCCAAATATTATAGACCAAATATAAAATATAAACTACGAACGAATCCCCCCAAAAAACGGATCGTGAGTGTATTCTTAAAATTAACTCAAAATAACGAATTTAAAATAAAGAAATGATTAAAAAACTTACAAGTTTATTCAAACTTCAATGAAAACATTACAATGTAGTTTACAAGAGAAGAGATTGGGCAAGAGAATTTTCTAGAATGGTAAAATTTCTGATGCCTTCTCCTAGTGTACAAGTTGTCTTAAATAGACAGAGAAATTCTAGATCATGTATCTCGTGCATACAAGTGTAAGGTTTAGATGTAATCTCTAAAAGTAGATTCCTTGCTAGAGTGCGATTGCTTTTTGAAAAGCTGATTGAGCGTCTTCTGTCTTTTCTCTTTTGGAAAAGCATGAGATTCCTTTAGCTTTTAGAAAAGTAGCGTCTTCTGTCTTTTCTCTTTTGGAAAAGCATGAGATTCCTTTTAGCTTTTAGAAAAGCAGATGTGCTATGCTGTCGGTGGGTCTAGTAGATTCCCACTAAGAACAGTAGAAAGCCCTTTCAAAAATAATTCCAGTTCTTTGAACCTCTATTTTTGAAGGGGTCTTTTCTTAGTTCTTAGTAGGGGTCCATGTAGGCCCTGGCAATTCCTTTGGGGGCTAACATATCCCCGTTGTTATCACTACTGCTGGTGGAAGAAGCTTCTTT
>NW_025833879.1:0-1101 GCF_002878395.1 Capsicum annuum
AATCAAATAACCATATGCAATCACATATATACATATATATATATATACATACACACACACACACACACACACACACACACACATATATATATATATATCATGCCGGGGTAGGAAGTAAGATTTAGCATGCATTTAAAATGTTAACTTGGGCTGAGTAGCTTGACCGTCATAAAACCACCCATAGGCTATATGGGTTTAGCTCCCCCTGCTGAAAAAGCCTAGTGTGTGTTAGCCGTATAACCGGAGAAAAGAACTTGAGATGACTAGTACACCTACCAAATATAAAGTGTGACATCATGCACATGGTCACCAAGACTACACTCACATCGACAAAAGTGAGTTTCCAGTATCGGTATCCTCGAGAACCCCACCTTCTATAGCTTTACTACTCGACCCCTTTTAAGCCCATTTTCCAAGGAGTCCTTTATTAGACATTAACCATTGGTATCATTATACCAAATTAAGAGCTTGTAAGTCTATTACCTTATGCCATATAAACCATTAGACAAAATTAGACTCCTTCGTTTCTAATTAACCAAAACTAATTATAATCAAACCATGGCCACCAAGGCCTTTTAAAAACCTTATGAAACCAACTAAAACCAATTCATGTTTCTTTAAACATTTATGAAATACAAGGATTCAAGAATAGTCAAACTATGTGACAAAATCATTCTCATTGACAATTTCACAAACAGGATGAGGGCATGCCATTATCAAAGCTAACATCATCAAATTTTGGGATCAACCATGGCCCCTTCATTAAACCACCATTCCCATGCACCCAAATGTGGAAAACCTAATTAAAACAAGGAAAACCATAATTAAACCATGAGAAACAATATTCAATCATGAACATCCAAAACCCCAACCTTTACCAAAAATCCATAATAATACCATGAAAACCATACATTAAAATATATTCCTTCAACAAAATAACAATGAGGGAAGATTAACATGCCTTTGACACCAAGAAAGAGATAGATAAACAACCTTTGAAAGCCTTAATTGATTATGTTGATGAAACCTAGCCATTTGCTTGAAGAAGAGTTTAAGACAGATTTTAAGAGTGGTTTATTGAAAATAATAGGTTAATAAAGT
>NW_025833880.1:0-1137 GCF_002878395.1 Capsicum annuum
AAATTTTTATTTTGGATTACTTTGCATACCTGTACATTGTATTGACCCCTCTTCCCCCTACCTCTCAGGTTCTGGGGCTCAGTCTAGGGGTCCCGATAAGTAGTAGATTTCATTAGACAGAGTTGAAATATCCAGTTGGTGAGCCTTCTATATTTTAAAAGGCCTATTTATTTTTTGAAAATTATTAGTGGTTACGGTTAAGGTCTACTGGGGGCCTTGTCCCAGCTTTCAGATTGTGTTAGAGAGTATGAAATAGAGATTTCGCAGATGGTTTGCTATATGTTGCTAGTTAGTTTTGGATTTCGTTCTTCAATGCTAAATTCATATCAGATTTATGACCATGATTCTGTCTTGCCATAATTGCTGTATATCCTTATATATGTATGAATGGTGTATATGATTTAAAGATAGAAGGGTGTTCGGGCTGTCATGGTTCGTGATGCTCATCATGGCTAGGGCCTCGGTTCGGGTCGTGACACAGCTCCTTTAGGCTGCCCAGCCCCTCTTTAGGGCGCATCACCCTATACTAGTGGCGGTCACCTCCATAATAGGTTCTACGCTTTACCATCTCGTTAGGAGCAGGAGCATTCTCCAGATGTTGTTACTGGTATGCTTCGTGTCTTTTATTTTGACGTTTATGCATTGCTAGACCTCGGGTCAAGTTTCTTTTAGTGACTCCATTAGTTGTTGTGAATTTCTAGATATGTTCTGAAAATATCCCTGAGCCTTTATTAGTTTCCACACCAGTAGGTAAGTCAGTTGTTTCTAAGAAAGTTTACAAAAAGTGTCCTATCACTATTCTCCATAAGGTCATGTTAGCAGACTAAATAGAATTAGATATGGTTGATTTTGATCTTATTCTTTGTGTAGATTGGCTTCATTCCTGTTATGCACCCATGATTGTCGCACCCATGTGGTTAAGTTTCAATTCCCAGACGATCCATTTTTTGAGTGGTAAGGTAATTGAGTATCTCCTAAGAGTCATTTCATATCTTAGCTTAAGGTCAAAAAGTTGATATCCAAAGGTTGTATTTAGCATCAGGTCGGAGCTAAAGACACTAAATCTGAGACTCCAACTGTTTAGTCAGTTAGTGTAGTAAATGAGTTTCCTGATGCTTTTTTGGAAAATCTCCCAGG
>NW_025833881.1:0-1745 GCF_002878395.1 Capsicum annuum
CTTCCATGAATTTCTCCAAGTTGTTCAAGAACTAAGTTTCCCAAGTCAAAGGCATCAAGAATCTTGGCCTAAAAGTGTGAGAAGAGTTCCAAACAAGTTTCCACATCTTCAAATCAAAATCCAAGGTATGTGGGGTTTCAACAAGAACACTTCTTTCGTTCTTGTGCCTAAAGATTTACTTTCTATTATTGATTTACATGATTTCGCAAGTAGGTTTACACCCAAATTTCTTTATGTATTATTTTATGAGACTTGAGTTGAATAAGCTTGATATTTATGGTTATTTCACCATCATGCTTCTTAAATTGAGAATTTATTCCATGAGATGTATATTGTCATTATATATATTGATATTTCTAAGTGATTTATGATAAGTGTCAAGATTTGTGTTTTTCTATGAGAAATTTGACTATTGAATATATATATATAAATATTTGAATTAAGAGTCAAGAATGAGTTTGATGATGTTTCCTTGAAGCTTTGGCATTTGAAATGATTTGATAAGCAAATGTACTTAATGTTGAGAAACATTGTTTGAATTTGAGTCGAGTTAGGAATCCACAGTCGTATATGATTTATCGATGAGATATACTATTTTTTGGTCATCATGATAGACCCATGAGTTGATATTGATTGAGGTGGATTTCCTAATACGTTCGAAGCAGAGTCTGGGAGGAGTATCTAGCACCGAGCGGGAAATTTGGTGTTTCCCCAGAACTACGTGCCACCATAGGATTGATGTTGATAGTTGTGGGACAAAGTCCGAGTATGAGACTGTGATGATAAGATTGAGGTTTTACTCCCTGGCAAGAGTACAACACCCTTGCTAATGTTGGGTTCTCTCCTTAGGAGGGCAAAACATTGGACTCCATGCGGCTCACATGGTGTAGTTATGTCGGTTATAAAAAACTCCCACATTCATAATTATCTAAGTACCATGAGTTACCGAGCCACTCTAAGTCATGAGTCAAAGAGTTTGAGTTAAGTTAAATGATTTACGAGATTTATGAAGCATACATTATTACTGATAACTTCCAAAAATAATATTCCAGATAATTCAAGAGAAGAGAGTTATTACTGTCAGCATGCATATTTTTCTTATAAATTTATGATATTAGTTAAAATGTTGTATCCACCCCCACATACTCAGTACATTCCCAAGTACTGACTCCTATACCCTTTTGTATTCTATATTTCCTCGTGATATAGGTTTAGGTGCTCAGTCTCAGCTGCGACAGTGATCTACGAGTACCTTCATCTACATTCCTGCAGTTGGTGAGTCCTCATGGTTTGAGGACTTATGTTCATGATTTTTGTCTTGCTAATTGATGATTGTTTATCTTTCCGTTCAATATGAGACAGTTAGGGATATGTCCCAATGGCTCTTCAGTTTTATGTAGTAGAGGCTTTGTCAGACTAGAGTACTAGTATGTATAGAACGTTAGTATTTTGATTGTATAAGATAGTATTACTTTGTATCTCAGTATGTTCATGGCATGATTATTCTTTCTTATTACTGCTCGATTATTATCATGGTGAATTATAAGAGTAAAGACAAGCTCAGAGGGTTATCTTAACGTTGTGTGTATCCTTAAGCATCATGTGATGTCTCGGGATAGGTTCTTGGGGCGTTACAACATGCCAGTTCTACAACCATACCATGTCCAATAGAAAAAGAAGCACCGCGATAAAAACCTGTGGTGGCTATGGTATCTCCCATCCAAAACTAAAAAACTGTGCACTAT
>NW_025833882.1:0-2533 GCF_002878395.1 Capsicum annuum
TAGATTGATTGGCTCAGTTTCATTCAAATTAGGATTCGGCTTGTCTTCAAACTGTTCCAACTCTTTGCTTATTTCCTCTAGTGCCTCTTCTTCATCATATTTCCCCTCTTGCTTCATTATATCTTGATTAGTTTAGATTTTAAGATCAAGCTGAAAATTCCACATACATGTCATGTCATTAGAATCAGCATAAAGAAAACTGTATAAAAAAAAAAGACAAAATCAAAATATATTAGACACAAAATAAGGGGACATTGCATTTCATTAAAAGGGAAAGATAGGAGGGTTTAAACACAAATGACAACAGAATGTAAACAAGCTAAATTCCAAATTACAACCCTGGAATAACTCGAATGAATAGAAAGAAAAACAAAATGAACTACCAAAACTCCCTCCTGACGGGGAGAGGAGTGACTTTCCAATTGTTGAGCTGGACCTCAGGACCTATAAACGGCACGCTTGCTTTACTGGTACCCTCTCTTGCTTTAACCATGTCAACATCAATCAGCAGGTTCTGAAAGTCATCAACCAATTCAGCTTCAAATTCTACAGGATTCATCACATCGCTCTTGACAAATGATTTACTAAGTAGCGGCATTGGGCAAGGGAGTGACCATGTTTCCTTTTTTCTTCCCTTGGCCTTCTTTAAATCTTCATCCATAGATTCAAATCCCAGACCAAAAGTGCTCATGTTCTCCCTCGGACATATGGGACGAGCTATACCATGCAGAGACACTCCCAAACCTCTCCCTGGCACAAATCGATATTTCAAAAGCTCACTCACTATCATGATAGAAGCGATAATTGTGGTCCCGAAATAACCTTCCCTTCAAGGATACGATACACCGATACTGTATCAAAAGTTTGATAGAATAATGTCTCCTCTACATTATTTGCTTTAATAAAAAACAAGGGAGAATCTCCATAGGCAGACAAATCCCCTTCACCATGAATAACCACTTCTTGCCTGTCGTGCTCAAACTTGATCATCTGGTGCAATGTAGATGCGATGGTCTTGGCCATGTGGATCCATGGTCTTCCTAACAACAGATTGTAAGAGGATTCGATATTCAACACTTGAAACTCTATGGCGAATTCGACAGGCCCTATAATCAGCATTAGATCTATTTCGCCAATGGAATTTGACTTTGCTCCATCGAAAGCCCTGACACATACATTGTTAGGCCTAATCCTCTCAATACTAATATTCAACTTCTGCAAGGTTAAAATAGGGTAAATATTTGCGCCAAAACCTCCGTCAATCATGACATGAGTGACGTAAAAATCTTCGCACTTCACTGTAATGTAAAGACCTTGGTTATGCCCCGTACCTTCAATTGACAATTCGTCATCAGAGAAGCTAATCTGATTGACCTCAAAGATTTTTTTGACCATTTTCTCAAGCTGATTTACTGTAACCTCCCTAGGAACATATGTTTCATTTAATACCTTCAATATAATATCACGATGTTCCTTGAAATGCAACAAAAATGATAAGAGGGAAATTTGAGCAGGGGTCTTCTTCAACTGATCTATTATTGAATACTTCGGCAATTTTATCTTTTTCAAAAATTCTTTGGCTTCTTCTTCAGTGACAGGCTTTTTGATAGATGAAGGCCCACTCATGATTGGCTTGGGCTTCCTTAAACCTTTAGGCACAAAGCATCTTTCTGATCGAGTCAGACCCCCTACCTCATTTACATCTTTCACTACTTTCTTCGTCTGATAGGTCATCACAGTCCGCTTATAGTTTCAGGGAACCTTTTTCGTATCAACTATCGGAGGTTGGGTCACCGATTTGAGAATAATAGGCGCTGTCAGTGCTCCTTTCACCGTCAAGATAGGCTTACCCAGAGCTCCTACCACCGCCAACTTAGATTTATCCTGACTTAAATCAACATATCTTCTGGCACCTTGCACTGTGATCACGGGTTTCTTTGTGCTTTCTTGGGCTTTATCATCTCCCATTCCTTCCTGGCTTAATGACATTTCTTTCAACAAATCTGCCACATTCACTGATTTGTCCTCATTGGTCTGTATTTTGAATATAGGCTTATAACACCTTAATGACTCTTTCCCATCAAATATCAGTCTTAACATATTGGTTTCAGCATGGGTTGGCAACGAATTCTGGTTAATATTTGGAACTTCTGAGGCCTGGACCAGAATTTGATTTGCAACAATTAAATCTTGGACAACTCTTTTCAAATGCCAGTATTTCTCGATATCGTGCCCCGGCATGTCAGAACAATACGCACATCTTAAAATAAAATAAACATTTATGACATGTCTGTTCCAGCTGCTTCAATCGTAGTTTTATTATATCACCTCTAAATAATTATATAGGTCATTTAGATATTAAAAATTTAATAATATTTAATAAATAATAAAATAGACATAAATGATAAATTAATTCTTGATGATTTAAATTAATAGGACATCTTATATGAGACTCATTTAAAAAATTTTTGCAAGTATTTTTGCTCTGTGATTTTACTATAATACCCCTAATTAATAATTGTAAGTCGTTTAC
>NW_025833883.1:0-1603 GCF_002878395.1 Capsicum annuum
AGGGTGTGTTTATATAGTGAGAGGGGTAAAATCTGTATAAATCAAAATGTTGGAAGTTTGCGTATAGTGAGTAGGGCATAGGGTGTGTTCCCATAGTGGGATAAAATGATGAGATGCATTTGTTAAATTAATTATCAAAACAAGGCATCTTTCATGAGTAATTAAACCGATCTATCTCATCATTTTTCTCTCTATATATAAACACACCTAATGCCTCACTCAGCATTCAGTTGGACTTCTAACCTTTTAATTTATATCATGCATATTTTTCTTTCCTCTCTACAACCATTTTCAGAGTAAGTACTTGGTTTTATCTTGGCTATGTATTTTGCAGGTAGAACCTCCTCTTAGAAAAACTAGATGCCCTCTGTAAATCAACTGAGAACCTTTTCATATTGCTCTCAAATATTTCTATTTAGAGATTATTATGGTAGTGTAGCTCCAGTGAATGAGACACTGCCTCACCAGTCTCCTTTGTCTTATTATGGAAAGCACCATAAAATACCCTGACTGGCACTTCCATTAGGCCACTGTCCCCTTGATGTGATGTGCTGCAGAAAGACCTAGCCAATATAGAAATAATAATCAACATGGTTTAACTGTTGAACTAATCAAAAGAAGAATTAGGAAAAACCGTGTACTAAAGTTGTTATGCGGAGGGATTTGTGCTTGGAAAATTCAGATAAAACTATTAGTTGATCAATGACGAACTTGATTGACTTTCTTAAGTATTATGAGATCTTTTTTTGTTTGGGAACTCTATTTCATCTTGACTACATCTAGCTGCTATAATTTATAATTTCCATCTCATGGTGCTGTATTTGGTTATCACTTCTTATTACTTGCTGTTAAGTGAAGCTAGTTTTGGTACTAACATTGTCACCTTGTCTCTTTTTTTTTTCCTTTTTATTTGGCAGCACTGGAGAAATCCGAGGGCAGTTAAAGCAATGATCTTCATTAACAAGTGTTTATATCTAGATCCTTTATTTTTAGCTGTAATTCTCCTTCTAGTTGTAAGGAGGTGGTAAATTATCCCCGTTGAAGTGACTCTCTGAATCGTGCAACCTCTAAAGAGTCCGAACGTGTGATACTGCAAGCTACTCTTAAATTTTTGTTGGTTCTGAATCTCCTGGTTGCCTATTTACAAAGTATTTGCTGGTTTATGAAATTCAAAATTTTAAACTTTGGACCTTCTATAATTTTTTCTTTACATTTTAGTGGAATACCGTTCAAACTACAATTTGTTTAGCATTTCTACGTGGAAAATGAACTAGGTACTTGCAATTTTGATCCACATTTCTATGTGGATAATCAGATACAACATATATTGGTGTTATTCAATAAGTGGGGTTCACGGAAGGATAGGGTGTACAATGGTCTCATCTTAATCTTTGCAGTGTAGAAAAGTTGTTCTTGATACTTCAAAAGAACTGCAGACAAAACATAGGAAATATAGTACTTTGAGGAAAATTGCCTCAAGCTTATGTGAAAGATGGTGATTGGTTTGGGAATGATCAATGGGGAATTGAGCTAGTGGCATCAATTAATTTGAATTAAATTCTTGGTAGATGGAGAGCTGTGGTACATGTTATTTGTTACTTGT
>NW_025833884.1:0-1289 GCF_002878395.1 Capsicum annuum
GTAGAAGGTCAATTCTGAAGTCTATTTCCCTATCCAGAGGAATACCCGAAAGGTCATCAACAAAACTTTAGGAAATTCACTAACCATAGGGACAATTGAAATGAGGGACTTTCAGAGTCCAAATCCTTGACTCAAACTAGATGATACAGACGCCCTTTGGAAATCAATTGTTGAGCCCTAAGATAAGAATTAAACTTTTCTTTTTGCACTAGAGAACTCCCCTCCCATTCTAATAACGATTCATTTGGAAAATGAAAGGTGACCTTTCGGGTTCTACAGTCCAGAGAAGCATAACACGAATAAAGTCAATCCATTCCAAATATTACATCAAAATTCACCATATTAAGTTCTATTAAATCCACCAATGTCTCCCTAAGAAAAATGGACACCATACAGCCCCTATAAATTTTTCTAGCAACAATAGACTCACTCACTGGAGTCGCAACATAAAAGGGGTTAAAAATACTCTTTAAACCAAACCAAAGTGTACAACCACATAAGGAGTTACATACATTAGGGTAGAACCTGGATCAAGCAAACAATATGAATCACAGGAGAAAAGTTGTAGCATAACAGTGACTATATTTGGGGATGCCTCAGATTTCTAATGGGTAGAAAATGTATAAAGACAAGTTCGACCAGTTCCCATACCTGAAGTAGCACCCTTTACTGCAGGGGCTAAAGAAGTGACGATTGGGGACCTTATTAGCTCTAATGAAAACCCTAACTGTAGGACGATTCTGTCGCATATGACCAGGCTGACCAAGATTAATGCATAGATTCCTCCCCTCCTCATAATATCCATGATAAAGTTGTCCACAAAAATGACAAAAAGGGTAAGTTGGGGTCGACTTCGCTCTATGTTCCTTAGGACCATTGCTAGACTGAAAACGTCGATCACCTAAAAGATTAGGATAAGGGGCACTATCTGTTGAATAAGAATTTCCTGGCTCTTCTTCCTTTGCCATTGCTTACCATTTTACTCATTGTTCTACTGATTTTCACCCTTCTCTACATACCTAAACTTCTTGCTCTACCTTTCCCCTATTTTTTCTTGATTTCTTTTCTCATCTGTTGCATATACACTACTAACCTGGATATGTCAATAACATTATTTAGCATAGCAGTCTCACACTTTAACACTAAATCACGGGACAGGCCAGAAGTAAACTTCCTCATCTTGGACCTCATATTAGACACTAACTCTGGAGGATAACGGGACAACTGTTCAAACTTCAGTGTGTACTCCTTAACACTCTTTCTACCCTTCTTTAGATTTATATGCTTTT
>NW_025833885.1:0-4578 GCF_002878395.1 Capsicum annuum
CTTTTATCTTTGAGTCATGCTAGGAGAAAACTCTTTTACTAGAATAAAGTACTTATCATTTAGATAAAATCATAGCTTTGGTCACATCTTCTATGTAAAGTAACATGGATTATTTTGATAGCTACTGTTGTAGCCTGTTGGCATCCAACTTTATATAAGTTATATTAACTGGTATTTTGAATCTTACTGATTCTTCAACTTCTTTAATCATTATCGAAGACACTTCTTCTTAAAACAAGTGTGCGTTTTACATAGAAGTGATGTGGATAGATGTATTATGAAGTATTGACTACAAAAGCTCGAACTCGTGATAGTTCTTCTGTTGGAATTAATATTTGAAATTAAATAAGGTACTATTATAAGTTTTCGTACTTTTTAAAAAAAAAAGTGCAGGTATGAACATTACGTATTTTAATTTCCTTATATTTGGATCGCAGGTGCCACTTTTAGGTTTACATTACGAACGCCAGTGATACAATTACAGCAACAGTGGCAGAGACAATGCTATCCCTCACTAGAGAACAAATATATGAAAGTGTTGTTGCCTAGGTACATAACTACATACCAGTAAACATTAATGGCCTATTACGTAGCCTCATGCTCACTGCGCCATCTTTTCTCCTTTTCACTCAGACAGAACCGTTGTCTATTGTCTGTACAAATCAACAATTTGCTCATAAACTGTTTAAACTCCTGCTATAAAAACCGATCTACAGATTTTCCGACCAAATACCTGGTATGCTGGCTGTTGCATCCTCTTCACTGAAGCAAGAAAATCAGGTTGTTGGAACATTATCATCACCAATGGCTCCCAGAGACACAGGTAAGAAGCAAAAAGTCAAACCTCTCACCCCAACCAAAAAAGCTTAAAGGTAACAATACTTTCAATATTTTGTTTGCTATTGTATTCTACCTCTCCTTTAGCTTCTTACTTGGAACATTTGCATTAAGTGAGATGTGAAAAGAAACAATAAATTTTGTAGTCTTCGCACCAATTCATGTTTGCAATTCAATTCTTTAGTACTACTGATGAAAATAGTCATGTCTAAAATATAGATTACAAGTCATTCCAACAACTGCTTCGAAGTTTGATACACGGGCAAAATTTATTCCCGCTATGTTTTATCTCCAACATTTATAGAATGTCAACCACAACAAGACGGTAAATGTAATACTCATGCTCCCCTTTATTACTTCTTTGTAGTACTCACTATAGTCAAAATTAATTTGTCTTCCTCTTTTATAGCCTCTTGATCTCGACAGGTAAATAGAACAATCCTACACTCCTTCATTACTGCCTCCCTTTACTACATCTTCTTATTAGAAAAATAGAACACTATATTTTCCTTCCCCTGCTTAAATTATCTTTACAGGTGGCAGGTGCCCAAAGTTGGATGCAACCAAGTTTGCCTAAATGGTATTGTATGTACAGTTAGATTTTGATTACCTCTACTTGCGCCAGCACATGGCAGCGTGTACAGCTTGATTTTGCCTGCCTCCACCAATGTCATACAAGCGGCCACATCAACAGATTTCTCATTTTGGTGTAACTAACAACTGCCATCTTCAATATATAGTCACAACTTAATGTGACAGGCCTACATGTTAATAGTTTTTGTATAAATAGGTCACAAATGAAAATCTGTGATATTTCTACAATATATTTATGTATTATTACTTAGTATCTTCCTCCCAATTTTTCACAATTATTATGCACGGGCCACTTCATCTAGTTTATTATATAAGAGAGGGAGTTGGGAGCTAAGCAACCACCTCTTCGTCAACATGTTTTCTTGATGGTAAGGATGTTTAGGTAATTTAAAAAAGTTACTTCTTCTCATTGGTTAACACCTGTGTTGTTGTAATACACCATTAATAAGAGAGAGAGTTGGGAGCTAAGCAGCCATCTCTCCGTCAACATGTTTGTTTGATGGTAGGGGTATTTAGGTAATTTAACAAAACCTACTTGTTCTCATTGGTTGCATTGTAACACACCATTAAGTTCTACACTATATTGACTATTTTGTCCCTTTAAAACAATAAAAAATGCATGTAGGGACGCGTGCTTTTGGCTAATGTTTTCTAAGTGAACTTTTTGAAAGTTTTTTCTTTGTTCGTTCATTTAATCTTTTACTTTAATATTTTAAAGCTCAAATTTGAGTTATAAATAGCGTTCTGATAAAATATTCATGAAATACACTATATCACAGGAAAAATAATACACATAAACACTGTTTCATTAAAAGTATTCATAATTTATTGATAGTAGTGTTTAGCATTGTACCTATATTAATTGGGTTTTTGAATTGGGTCTTTAAAAAATAATTTAAGGATTAAGTAATTAATGTTAAGAATACAACATGAAAATTAATTATCTTTTCTTAATACTGTACACTAAAAATAAAAACCTATTTTTGAAATAGTAAAAAAATTGTAAATTTAACTTCTTATGTCACTACAACAAAAAACAACCTTTAGCGGCAACAAATATGCACTTTAACAAAGAATGTTAAAAATTGCACCAAGATTAGTTAATTGTCATTGAATCTAATGTCGCTATAGACTTTGGGGACATTTATGAAAAGAGTAATTATGTTGTTGTCATTGATCAAGTGGCGTTAAAAATCATATTTGGTGTGCGCGGGCTAATCCCCATTAATCTCTACTATATATAAGTGTGAGTGAGGAGGTAGCTGGCGATTGTCATGCTTGCTTTTAGCTGCCTACTTCTGATTGAGTGTAATTTTGTAATTTATATTTTCTATTTTAATTAATTATTTTATTTTATTTTTAATTTATTATATATTTAAAAATAATATATAAATTATTTTATATTTAAAAATTACATAAAAATATTATAAATTATAATAGTTAATAATTTAAATTATTTGGAGGAAAATAATAAATTTTGGTTGACACAAAATTCTATCAGTGCAACATAAATCAGGATATATTATTTAAAAATTTTGTGAAAAGTAATATATAGCACAAAAAATTAATAAATTATAATATTTGAAAGATGTATAAAAAATTTATTTGACTTTTTAAATCCTATCAAATGTCATATAAATTGGGATAAAGGGAGTAACATATATTACTTGAAAATTATGAAGAAAATCTTATAAATCATAATCTAAATTATATAATAAATTTGATTGACTTTCTCAAATATTTCATCAATTTTAGATAAATGAAACAAAAAGAGTATCATATTATTTCTGAAAATTATGTTAAAAATAATAAGAAAAATTTGTTTGATTTTCAAATTTCATATGTCTCACATAAATTGGAATAGGAAAAGTAACATAAATTGAATCAGCGCCGACACGCGCTCCAAAATCTAGTATAGACTAGAAGTTGGAGGATGAATGTTTTTTTTCTTTTTGTTTAATCAAAAGTGGTTCAACATCCTAATCACGTCCTTTACTAGTGATTTTTTAAAACAAAAATAAATTACTCTCATTTTTTATAAGTGCTTCTGGATTGTGATTTATTTTTAAATAAGTGTATGTTTAATCTTGCAAAATGTTCTAAAATTTAAATATAGTAATTAACGTTAATTGAAAAGGAATAAAATTTAATTAAATTTAAATTGATGAAGTTACTTTTAATTTTTTAAGAATAAATATTTTATTAAATCGTGTACCAAGTTAAAAGAAATATGGGTCCAAATTATTTTTCCTCCCCAACTTTGTCTTAAAAATCAAACTCCCCCCTCAACTCTGAACAATAATCATACTCCCCCTTTATCCTAATTGACTTTTTAAAATTCCTATTTTACCGTTTATCATCAATTTTTTTATTCCTTTTTTTAACTTCTTTAAATCATCATATTTTCATTTTAAAAAAAATTCATATAACAAACTTTTCATAAAAACATAAACATTATTCATATAACAAAATTTTCATAAAAACATAAACATTATCTTCTAGAAAAAAAGTAAAAAATATATAAGCTAATGATGATCTTTATGGAGTAAATTAGCATAATAAGAAAATTAATTTTATTAATAATAATCAAAACTATAATATTTATTTTAACAAGTGAAAATAATAAGTACTACTAATTTTATAAACATATTCCAATACAGAAAATACAAACAATAAATGAAAGAGATAAGCCTCTAGTACCACCCCGAACTACGGTCAAAGTTGTTACGACACACTCCAACTTCACAGGGGTCTTATTATCCCCTAAACTCAAATTTAGCATATTTTTATCATTTTTTTGTACTAATGTGGCACCTTTATTATATAAAATGGAGCTCATATCAAAGGTGTCACGCCATCTAAAACGATTGACAAAAGGTATCATGTTAGCTAAAAGATTGACAAAAATATGCTTAAATTTTGTTTAAGGGGTAATAGGACCCCCGTGAAGTTGACGTGTGTTGTAGCAAATTTGGTCATAGTTTAAGGATACTAGATGTTTTTCTCAAATAAAAATAAGGTCAAATTTTAAAGATTATATTTATTTATATAAATTATAAAATATGTAATACTCTATTAATGACAATCACAGCTTATTTACTGATATAGACAATAGATAATATCGTTTCTTATCACTTGATCCTCAAA
>NW_025833886.1:0-1933 GCF_002878395.1 Capsicum annuum
TTTTTTTTCTTTTTTTTTTTTTTTTTTCATTTTTTTTTTTTTTTTTTCCTTTTTTCTCAAACATTATTTATTTTTCATTTCTCTCTTTTTTTCCTTTTTAATTCATTTTCCTCAATCTTTATTTTTTTATTTTTAATTCTTATCTTTTCTCATTTTTTCTTCTTATTTTTTTCATTTTTCTCAAACTTTATGGTTATTTTTTTCTTCTTATTTTTGTTTTTCTCAATTTTTTTTTTGTTTGATTCTTTTTTATTTTTACTTAACCTTTATTTTTTCCTTTTCTCTTTTTCTTTTTTACTTAACCTTTATTTTTTCCTTTTCTCTTTTTCTTTTTTCTCAACTTCTATTATATTTTTCTAATGTGCAGAAAATTGAATAATCCACAAAGAAGATCTTCTTTCTTTGATGTCTAAGTAAATTTAAGAGTGTAACTTGTTGTCTGAAAGTTATTTGGGATAAATCTTGCCTCTAAAAAAGAGTTATAAATAGCTCATAAATCATGACAGTTGGTAGCGTCATGTCTTCCTCGTAGCATAACTTGTTTAAAATTTTTGGAGCTAAGTCTTGCCTCTAAGGCAATAGTTATAGAATATTTTATAAATTAAGACATAATGAAGTAGCGTTAAATCTTGCCCATGGAGAAGTAAAGGTTCTTGGGCTATGTTTTGTCTTAAAGGTAAGACTAATAGAGGATCTCATAAATCAAAACACAATGTGGTAGTGTCAACTCTTTTTCATGGGGCGTAACTTGTTATTTGAAAGTCCTCGGATTAAGTCACGACCCTAAGACAAGAGTTATAGAACATCTCATAAATCAATACACAAGGTGGTAGTGTCAACTTTTGCCCATGACGTGTAACTTATTGTTTAAAAGCCATTGGGCTAAGTCTTGCATCTAAGGCAAAAGTTATAGAGCAACTCATAAATCAAAACATATTGTGGTAGTGTCAACTCTTGTTCATAGGGCGTAAATTGTTATTTGAAAGTCCTTTAGCTAAGTCTTACCTTTGAGGCAAGAGTTATAGAGCATCTCATAAATCAAGACACAATGTGGTAGTGCCAAATTTTACCCATGGGGCGTAACATGTTGTTTGAAAGTCCTAGGGCTAAGTTTTGCCTAAGGCAAGATTTATAGAACATCTCATAACTAAAAATACAATGTGGTAGTGTTAACTCTTGCTAGTGGAGCATAACTTGTTGTTTGAAAGTCTTGCCTCTTAGGCAAGAGTTATAGAATATCTCGTAATTAAAAATATAATGTGGTAATGTCAACTCTTGTCCATGAAACGTAACTTGTTGTTTAAAAGCTCTTGAGTCAAGTCTTGCATCTACTGCAAGATTTATAAAATATTTTATAAATCAAAACACAATGTGGTACTGTCAACTCATGCTCATGGGGTATTTTTTTTAATTAATTTTGGGCTTGACCCATTTTATTAAATGGGAAAAAGAAAATTTGTACAAAACATAATCAAGTGAGTCCAAAGATAAAAAAACAAAAAAGAAAAGTAAAAAAGAAAATAAGAAGTCAAAGGGACAAAATGTCCCAATATAAATATGTCCTAGTAGGATTTCCTAAGTATGGACTCCTCATCGTTCTCCTTAAGTAGTGTCGTTGGAAGCTCTCTTCAATGCCGAATTCCTTCTGCTCATGGTGTGGATCATTAATGTCGTTGATGACATAAAAAAATGAGCTCATCATTTTCAACTCTCAAAGGTAACCTTCTTTCCATTTTGACACTTCTCTTTCGTGCAAACTTTACTTTAACCTATTGATTTCCTCTCTGTAGATGTGTTTCCAAGTGAATTTCAAAGGATCCTTGGTGGATTCGATAGAAGAGCTGAGTCTTGCTCACAGATGATGGATGAACTTTTATGTGTTGTTATTTCTTTGTCTTCTTACTTTCCATAATCATTTCTATTGACTAGTCTC
>NW_025833887.1:0-1101 GCF_002878395.1 Capsicum annuum
TTTATTTTGAAAGTGGTTAAGTTTGGGGACCTGATAGGTTTAAAAATGATTAAGTGTAGGGACTTTAAAGGTGCTTTTTTGTTTTGAAAGTGGTTATGTTTGGCAACTTCGTAGGTTGAAAATGGTTAAGTGTAGGGACTTTAAAGGTTATTTTTTGTTTTGAAAGTGGTTATGTTTGGGTAGGAGATGAGGAAACTTCCAAAGAGGGTGAATGGTTTAGTGAAGAGTCTTCAGAAGAGGAGGATTAGTTTGTGTAGGTTGTATTTATTATGTATTGATCATGTCTTTATGCTTTGTACTATATATTTACCTTTATGTTTCTTGTTTAAGATTGATATGTAATATACTGTTTAAGATTGTTGTTTTCGCTTTTCCATGATTTATATAGAAATAAAAATATTCTTTTCTATCTCGTGTTGTTGGAGCGATTTGAAATGTGAATTAGTAACTTGAAATTAGTTATCTGTAATGTTTTCTTGTATATTCATTTTGTAGGAACTAACTACTTGTTAACTTTACATAATTTAGATGTCAGGTAGAGGTGACAAAGCTAAGAAAAACGTTGTTCTTACGAAAACAAAAAATAGGAAAAACCTCCGCCGTATAGACGACCGATAGGTATTCATATATCTACGGGTAGGTTTGCTGACGCGACACACGACCCTCATATTATAGGTCGTCTCAGCATTTGGTTCCTACTCCTACGCATGTGGGGCCACTTCATGGGTCTACACCGACTCATTCTGCTCCTACCACCGTACCACCACCATCGCAGTACTATCGGACGACCGCTGGCCCATCCAGAGTACTACCATCGCCAGTACCCTCCTGTAGCAGTCATGCAGCTTCGCACAGTGGTTCTGTAGGATCTGTTGGGTTGTCGGAACTTCATCTTGGAGGTAATCCATCTAGTGCTTCAGATTCGTCCATGCCAGTGCATCCACCATCACTTACTCCGCAGCCAGGCGACAAAGATGATTTTGGGAGGCAATATCTTACTCCATATGTGACAGGGTAAGATTTCTAAATATAATAACATTATTCGTTTTTTCATTACTATATTATTATGCTCTATGAAATTATTGTTTGATTTTGTGTTGT
>NW_025833888.1:0-1372 GCF_002878395.1 Capsicum annuum
ACCTTTTAGTCGAGTTATCCCCCTTGATTCCTATAAGACGTACCTTTTAGTTGAGTCATTCCCATAGATTCCTATAAGACGTACCTTTTAGTTGAGTCATTCTCATAGATTCCTATGAGACGTACCTTTTAGTTGGGTCATTTTCCCTGATTCCTATAAGACGTACCTTTTACTCGAGTCATTTCCCTTGATCCCTGTAAGATATACCTTTTAGTTGAGTCATTCCCTTTGATTCCTATAAGACGTACCTTTTAGTCGAGTCATTCCCTTTAATTCCTATAATGATGTGACTTTTCCAAAAGTCCTTTGATGAGAAACTGGGGCAAATTTAAATCTTGTGTTTGGAACTTCGCTTTCCTGGCAAATGAAATCTCTTTATAATAATCTTTGTTTGGGATAATTTTTCTTTTTAGTTTTGATGTGATTTCAGAAGTCCGCCTGAAGAACAGGGCGAATAATTGAAAAGTCAAGCAACATAGTGAAAAGTTGAAAATCAAGCAACAAGGTGAAGAAATTAAAAGTCAACAAATCAAAAAATAGCAAGTCAGGAACCCGCCTGAAAATTAGGGTGAAGAAATTGAAAACCAGGCAACAAGTGTTGAAATTGTAAGTCGGGAGCTCACCCCAAAAACAGAGTGATCAAATTGCAAGTCAGGAGCCTGCCTGAAAAACAGGGTAAAGAAATTGCAAGTCAGGAGCCCGACTGAAGAATAGAGTGATGAAGTAGCAAGTCAAGAGTCAACGAAATCTGCATAGATAGAGTTTTTTTAATTTCATTTATGTTTTTAACTTGTAATTTTCATTTTTTGATGTAATGACAGAGTTGCGGACCAGAACCTCGACGGGACCTCACTCGACTCTCTAACTCGGTTATCCTTCTTCCTTTTGTTTCTTCCTTTGAATAATGGTAGGGACAAATTCTGTCTTGTTGTCTACTTCTTTGTCTGAAAACACTGCGTGTTTACATTCAAAGGGGCATGATGTAGACACCTAATTTCATCCCTCCCCGATATTACTTTTACCCATTTTTACTTTATCCTATCATGTATTTTTATCTACATGATAACCCCTCCATAAAATAACAAAATAATGACCAACTCTAAATAAATTTTATCCCAAAATTTTTCACCTTATCTCTACCTACCCATTCCCTCAACCCCTACACGTTCTTTTTCCTTTAAAGAAAATAATAAAGAATTAAAAAGAGGCGAACTCATCATCACCGGAAAGATTCCCATTTCCATATACATATAAATCATTTACATACGAACAAAAAAAAAAAAAAAAGGGAAAAGGGGGCCACGAAAATTCCTTTTGGGATCTTCTTTTTTCCAGGTTCAGAGAGGAATAGATATACCCTTTCTCCCATTCT
>NW_025833889.1:0-1547 GCF_002878395.1 Capsicum annuum
TACACTTTAGTCCATCTTCAAAAATATAAATATTGGATAAATAATTTAAAAAGATAAATTCCAAACCTTCTCAACCAATCCACTAGCAACCACCCAATTTTGATGCCATTTCCTTGATTTTCTGACCATTTTTCGGTCATTTTTCATCGATTTTTTCGGCATCCATCGAAAAGTGACATTATCTCCATTGCTACAAGCCATTTTTGCTTATTTTTAGCTCCAATTTTTCTTCCATTTTCATACAAAAAGCTCAAAAATTAGTCCCACATTTCGAATCGATTCTTGTCTCAATAGCAACATTCTAACACTCCTTAGGTTGTTTGTAAGCTGAAATTCGTCGGATTATTTCGGTGGTCGTCGAAAAAGGGTCGATCGTGCACTATACGGATAGCAACTAGGAAGAAGACGACCTCAATCTATTACGTCTAGGCGCATAAACCACTATTCAAGTCTATTGAATACTATTATCGAGGTATATTATGTCTATTATAGATTACGTGGTTGTTGGTGGTATATTTTCTGGTGAATGGAAGGAGACTCCTAAATGTTGGGTTTGGAAAATCGTGTCTAAGGAGAAAGTGTCCATTGCCTTTCGTTGCAATGGTTCATATGCCGATATTAAAAGCATAATGGAGAGCGGTGAATTAAGTTGTGATCAAAGCGAGGTGGTAATTAGTTACTTGATAAACAGGAGGGGGAAAATCCATCCAACGTTCATAAGGAATGATAGACACGTAGAATTATATATGCTTTGCGTTGATTCTGATAACTCCAAACCTATATTGTGGGTTAAAGTTGTTGAAAGGTCCCGGGAAGAAGCTTCCACATCAACCCCACCCTCACCTTCACCCCCACCCCCGACTGTGGATGATACGTCAATGGAATACAATAACATGGGTGGTGATGAATGGGATAATAGTGAAGACTATAAAGAAGAGGAGTTTGGAGGAGGTGAGGAGGGGCAACTCGAACAATAAAGAAGCCACTCTTTCTCGGACGTCACCAATCTTTTTGTAGGACAAACATTCAAGGATAAGAAAGCGTTGAATCTTTTGTTGAAGCAGGCGTCGGTGAAAATGTCATTCAATTACACAACAGTGAAGAGTTGTAAGAAATACTTGAGGGTGAGGTGCGTAGATCCTACTTGCCGGTGGATGGTGCGCGCATGTGCTATCGGAGAATCGGGTTGGTTTCATGTCCACAAGTACATGGGAAAGCATACTTGTGGCGTTTATCATGTCACGGAAAAGCACAAGAATGTCACCGTGGAGGTCATTGCTTCACTTATTTTGAACTTTTTCGGCAACAACAAAGGTCCAAGACCGAAAGAGATTGAGAGGATCGTATTTAGGGAGCTACATTACAGGCTGCTATTGGAAGTGTTGGATGGCGGGCGTCATTACAAAGAACATAGTTTGAGGTACGCCCAAGCATGAATATGTAGTGCTTCCCGCATTTTCATATATTTTCAACGGCCTCAACCCTGGGTCTATTAATTCCCTCATGGTCGATGAGGAGTCTGGCAGGTTTATTTACTACTTTATGGC
>NW_025833890.1:0-1696 GCF_002878395.1 Capsicum annuum
CTCGAGTAGTCATACTTTTCAAAAATACAAAAATATAAAATAGAATAAAAAAATAATAAAGAAAATAAGTACAAAAAAGAAAACAAAAAAAATCAAAGAAGAAAGAGAAATAGAAGTTAGAGATAGAATAGAGAAAAAAAATTAAAAAAAAATAGAAAAATAGAAAAAAAGAAGAAGAAAAAATGAGGAAAACACGAAAATGAAAAAATATATAAAAAAAAATGCTAGTGTTTTTTGCGAGACTAAATATATAGTGTATTTATATTTTTTTATGAATACAAACCACTGAGTAAAAGTGAATACAACGGCTAAATAGGTAATGTATTTATATTTTATATGAATATAGACTATTGATAAGATTGAAGACAACGGGTGTAAACTCAATACAATGGCTATAAATGATAATTATGTAAAATATGACTATGAAAGATGAGTTTTACAGCAAAGTGTCGCTATTTCTGAAAGATCCCTTATATTTTTAATGTAATTTCAACATATGTGAATTTAATATTAAGAAAACGGAAAAAGCTCAAAAATATCCCTAAACTATTTGAAATAGCTCAAAAATGCCCCTCGTTAGATTTTGGGATCAAAAATACCCCTCCGTTAAATATTTGGCTAAAAAATACCCCTCCCTCTAACGGAATTTAGAAAAGGATCAAAAATACCCCTGAACTATCTGAAATGGGTCAAAAATACTTCTCTATTAAATATTTGGCTCAAAGATATCCCTCCCCATTAACGAAGGGCATTTTTAAGCCAAAAATATAATGGTTCACCATTAAGTTTGAATTCATGACAAAAGTTTTATTTTTTGACGCTCTTGCATGTGAAAATTAAATGTAAAAAAAGAGATTATTTAGTGAATATATGTTTTTATTGGTAAATAATATAATACATGTGATTAATTTTACATTAAATAAGTTTGAAAAAAATCATTTCTAACTTTAAATTTAGATATTACAAGCATTTCTAACTTTAAATTTAGATATTACAAGAACTTTGAAGAAGAGTCTTGGAAAGGGGTATTTCAGTCATTTCCTTATTTTATCCGAACTCATTATATACCCACTTAAAAAGGTAGTATAAAATTGGTATCACAGTTATGATATAACTAATTTCAAGATTAGTAACAAGAATCTAAACTTTTAATCAAACCAACTTTACTAACAAAATCGCATCTCGCAAGGGCGATCTCTTTGATCGTGAACGCAATTGTGATTAAAGAAACTCGAAAGAATAGTCCCTTTAATTATCGGTCGAAAGATCTCCTCAATTCTCTTGGCGAGGTCTGTTTGAACAATCCCGATGATTAAAGGGACTATTCTTTTCAGTTTCTTTAGTCGCCACTGATACTAACTTACCTACTCCAGCTCCTACCGGATCTAAGGGGGCCGATGTTCGATTTTCCAATCCATTACTCATTCCTTCCCAACTCAATAGAAATATACCTTTTATTGTCAAAAGACCTTTCTCCTCTTGATAAAGAGAGACTCCATTTCAAACTCGACAGAGTGAAAGAATTGATTCGATCATCGCTCTTGTGAGATGCTATTTTATTAGTAAAATTAGGATGGATGGAGTAGTTTGTCAAAGTTACATCAAAATTATTATTTCTTATCCCATCAATTAAACGAGCTGAAAGAAGAAAAAAAAATGGAGTTGGTACAAAAAAATGTATAATGAATATGTGGAG
>NW_025833891.1:0-1787 GCF_002878395.1 Capsicum annuum
CCCCCCCCCCCCCCCAAAAAAAAAAAGTGTTTTGATCTGACCCGTTTATCATATGACATAACGGTTGTGCGACTGTGATTAATTTAGAGATTTGCATCAGGTTATGGGTCAAAAAGTTGGGTGAGTTGGGCCTACTTGGGATTGATTGAAGGAGGAATTTGGATTGAAATTGAATTTAAAACTAAGCCAAATTTTGTCGTTCAATTTATGACATCAAATTGGGTACAATAGGCTAGGAATTAAATAACTTGGATCAACTGAATTAACCTGCTATTTAATTTAAAAAATAGTAGATAGAAAATAATACTTAATAATCAATGATAAGGTCACGTGAATCATTATTACTATTATTTAATCAAAATAAGTTATATATATATTCTTATTATTAAATAAAATAAAATAATTAATAATATACTAAGGGCATTCTGGTCATTAGATTTATTTTCCTGCATTGTCCGTTTGTTCCTAATGCTTAAATTTTTATTTAGAGACAATTTTTTCCTTTGGCGGATCCGCGTGATCATCATTAAAGAAGAACAAAAAGATTTTACTATAAATGTTTAGTTGGATTTTGAACTATAAGAAGTATACGTTGAAATCAAAATTTGGAACTCCTCCGTCCGAAATTATCCGTCTCAATAAGATGAGATATTGATTAAAAAAAATAATTAATAACATCGCTAATTTATCATAGTACCCATATTAAATGATGTTTACATTTTATTTTTTAAAAAATAATAATTAATGAAAAGGATAAAAAATATTTTTTTTTATATTTTTTTGATTAATGAAAAAAGACAAATAAAATGAGAAATCAAATTAAAAAATTTGGGACGAAGAAAGTATTTGATAATACTCATAGGTTCTCTCATTTCATTTTAATTGACCTATATTGAAATGTCATACTTCTCAAGCCAATTTTAATTAGAGATATATTTTATCTTAATAATAATTTGTAATTCTAAATTTAAGTTGTTTTTATATCTAGTCCAAAATAAATACACCTTTATTTTAAAATAATTGACTCTTAGTGACTTGACAGTCCTTTTAGGAAAATGTTTATTAGAGGCTTATTTTTATCAAATTATCCTTATTAATTATATTTTAAAATTATAATTTTGTATTTACATTCTTTGTATAGTCATTTAGTGATAAAAATAACATTTGAAAGTATATAATAAAATTATCCTAAATTTATAAATGAAATAACTAACTAAATTAAAATAAATACTTTGAACAAGAAAATCAACTAATAAAATAAAATAAATGGAGTGAGTGTTTGTTTAGGTAGTGAAAAGGAAATTAGTTTTTTTTTTTTATAAAAGCCACCCTTAATATTTTGACATAATAAAATAATAATAATATTTTGACATTAATTTTTTTATTTAATTATTATTACTAAATAGACACCCTTAATATTGTTTGGTCCCAAACATCCGATCTTGTTCTGGTTCGACATTTTCGGGAAACTCAAATAGGAAAGCACCAAGAGTGTTTGTTGAAACATTTGAGTTGTTAATTCTTTAGATCTGAGGATAATCTATCATCCAGATCTGTCGATTTCTGGTAAGATTTTCTATATGTTGTTTTTTGATTTTTATATATAAGACTTGATTCTATATATAGATTGTGTAATCAAAAGGCCAAATTTGGTAAAATCGTCTGCAAGTGTTGTGCGTTTCGCATTTATACTATGCTGACTATATAGTTCTCACTAACCTCCAAGCATCTCTACCCGCTATTGTAAAAGGCCTTTCTTCCATTCTTGACACTGTTTTTCTAGAGAG
>NW_025833892.1:0-2280 GCF_002878395.1 Capsicum annuum
AACAACGGTTCATTTTCTAGCTTAGGAAAGTGCGGGGCATTACATATATATAAACATATATACGTACCATTCAATATATATGTACAACTTTAAATAAAATATTCTACAATATATACACAAACTGTATATATGTTACATACTAATTTATAAAACATATACACGTGTATACGTTAAATATATACTACTTTAGAGTCAATAGAAGATATATATACACATATATAAGTATCATTCAATATATATGTACTACTTTAAAATAAAATATACTACAATATAATGTTATTTATACTAAGTTACAAAATATATACACATTTATACGTTAAATATACATACCACTTTAGAGTCTATAGAAGATATATACACATATATACGTACCATTCAATATATATGTAATACTTTACATACCACTTTAGAGTCTATAGAAGATATATACACATATATACGTACCATTCAATATATATGTAATACTTTAAATAAAATATACTTCAATATTTACACCTTTATATAATGATATATATACTAATTTATAAAACATATATACATGTATAGGTTAAATATATACAACTTTAGAGTCATAGAAGATATATACACATATATATGTACCATTCAATATATATGTATTACTTTAAATAAAATATACTACAACATATATACCTATATATATTGATATATATACTAGTTTACAAAATATATACGCATGTTCACGTTAAATATACACTTCTTTAGAGTCTATAGAAGATATATACAAATATCCGATTACCATTCAAAATAAATGTAATACTTTAAACAAAATATACTACAATATATATATACTACAATATATACACACACTACATATATAGTTCTATACTAATTTATAAAACATATACACGTGTATACGTCAAATATATACTACTTTAGAGTCTATAGTAGAAATATACACATATATACGCACCATTCAATATGTATGTACTACTTTAAATAAAATAAACTTCAATATAATGATATATACTAAATTATAAAATGTATACACATGTATACATTAAATATATACTACTTTAGGGTCTATAGAAGATATATACAGATATATATGTGACATACAATAGATGAATAATACTTTAAATAAAATATAATACAGTATATACACACACCAAAGATATGTTATATACTAATTTATTAAAAAATATTCACGTGTATACGTCAAATATATACTACTTTAGAGTCTATATAAGGTATATACACATATATATGCAGCATTCAATTTATATGTACTCCTTTAAATAAAATATTCTACAATATAATGATATATATAGCAATTTATAAAATATATATACATGTATACGTTAAATATATACTACTTTAGGGTCTATAGAAGATATATACACATATATACGTACCATTCAATATATTAGTAATACTTTAAATAAAATAAACTATAATATATATACCTATATATAATGATATATATACATGTATATGTTAAATATATACTATTTAGAATCTATAGAAGTTATATACAGATATGTACGTACCATTCAATATATATGTACTACTTTAAATAAAATATACTACAATATATAGACACTCTCTATATATGTTATATACCATTTTTTAAAATGTGTACACGTGTATACGTTAAATATATTCTACTTTAGAGTCAACAGAAGATATATATATACACATATATAAGTATCATTCAATATATATGTACTACTTTACATAAATTATACTACAATATAATGTTGTATATACTAATTTATAATATATATATACACATTTATACGTTAAATATGCATACTACTTTAGAGTCTATAGAAGATATATACACATATATACGAACCATTCAATCTATATATAATACTTTAAAGTAAATATACTGCAATATATATGCCTTTACATAATGATATATATACTAATTTATTAAACATATATACATGTATAGGTTAAATATATACTACTTTACAGTCATAGAAGATATATACACATATATAAGTACCATTCAATATATATGTATAACTTTAAATAAAATATACTACAATATATATACCTATATATAATGATATGTATACTAGTTTATAAAATATATACACATGTTCACGTTAAATATATACTACTTTAGAGTCTGTAGAAGATATCTACACATATGTGATTACTATTCAATATATTTGTACTTTAAACAAAATATACTACAATATATATACTACAATATATACACACACTATATATATAGTCATATACTAATTTATAAAACATATAGACGTGTATACGTTAAATATATACTACTTTAGAGTCTATAGAAGATAT
>NW_025833893.1:0-2283 GCF_002878395.1 Capsicum annuum
CAAAATAGTCTTTCTTCTTTTTTATGTGTACGACTTTTATCTATTTTCCCCTCTATACATCAAATAACTTTAAACAACTATTCATGCTTATTTATCTTTCAATTTTTATTTATTTATTTATTTATTTTTTTTACTTTGATTTCAATTTTTTTTCTTTTTTTTTTTTTAATTTTTCTCAACCTTTACGTTTTCTTCTTTTCTCTTCTCAACTTCTATTATCTTTCTTTTTCTTTTTAACTTTTCTTTGGTTTTTACTTGTTATTTTCTAATTTTTTCCTTTTTAAATTTTTTTATTAGTCTTTATTTTTTGTTTTGTCCTTTTTTCCTTTTTCTCAACTCTCTTTTCTTTTAGTTTTTACTTCTTCTCCTCTCAACTTTTAAAATTTTTCTTTTTCTTCTTTGATTCTTCTTTTTAAAATATTTTCTCTTTATTTTTTATTTTTCCTCAAATTTTATTTTATTTTTTTAATTTTCTTCAATTCCTTTCAAAGAATAAGTTACGCCCCATGAGAAAAAGTTGACATAACCACAATGTATTTAGATTTATGAGATGTTCTATGAATCTTACCTTAGAGGTAGGATTTAGCCCAAGGATTTTCAAACAATTAGTTATGCCCTATAGACAAGATTTGACACCACCACATTGTGTTTTGATTTATGAGATGTTGTATAGCTATTGCCTTAGAAGCAAGACTTAGCCCAAAGACTTTCAGATAATAACTTACGCCCCATGTGAAAGAGTTGATACTAGCACATTGTATTTTGATTTATGGGATTCTCTATAACACTTGCCTTAGAGGCAAGATTTATCTCAAGGACCATCAAACAACAAATTATGCCCCATGGGCAAGAGTTGACACTACCATATTGTGTATTAATTTATAAGATGTTCTGTAACTCTCACGTTAGATGCATGATTTAGACCAAGGTCTTTCAAACAATAAGTTAAGCCCCATAGGCAAAAACTGATACCACCACATTGTGTTTTGATTTATGAGATGTTTTATAACTCTTGCCTTAGAGACAAAACTTAGTCCAAGGATATTTAAACATCAATTTACGCCCTATGGGCACGGGTGAGTTCACCATATTGTGTCTTGATTTATGGGATGCTCTATAACTCTTGCCTTATAGAAAAGATTTAGTCCAAGAACCATTAAATAACAAGTTATGCCCCATGGACAAGAGTACTAACACATTGTATTTTAATTAATGAAATGTTCTAATACTTTTGCCTTAGAAGTAAGCCTTAGTCGAAGGACTTTCAAACAGCAAGTTATGTCTCATGTGCAAGAATTAATACAACTAGATTGTGTTTTGATTTATGATATGCTCTATAACTCTTACCTTAGAGGCAAGACTTAGCCCAAGAAATTTCAAACAACATATTACACCTCATGGGTAAGAGTTGACACTATCATATTATGCCTTGATTTATGAGATACTCTATAACTCTTTCCCCAGAGGCAAGACGTAGTCCAAGGATTTTCAAATAGAAAGTTATATCCTATGGGCAAAAGTTGACACTACCAGATTATGTCTTGATTTATGAGATGTTCTATAACTCTTGCCTTAAAGGCAAGACTTAGCCCGCCAAAGGAGTAAATTATGCCCTAGAGGCAAGAGTTGACACTATCACATTGTGTCTTGATTTGTGAAATGTTCTACAGCTCTTGCGTCTGAGACAAAAATTAGCACATAGACTTTCAAACAAGAAGTTACACCCCATGGGCAATAGTTGACACTACCACATTGTGTTTTGATTTATGAGATGCTCTATAACTCTTGTTTTAAAAGTAAGACTTGGCCCAAGAAATTTTAAACAACAAGTTATGCCCCATGGGCAATAGTTGATACCACCACATTATGTCTTGATTTATGAGATGCTCTATAACTCTTCAAATAACTAGTTATGCCTCATATGCAAGAGTTGACATTACCACATTGTGTCTAGATTTATTAGATGTTCTATAACTCTTGTCTTAGAGACAAGACTTATCCCAAAAACTTTCAAACGACACACGCCTTCAAGTTTACTTCGATGTCAAAGAAAGAAGATCCTCTTTGAGAACTGTTCAACTTTCTATTCATTAGCAAAAAATAATTGGAGTCAAGCAAAAAAAAAAAAGGAAAAAATAAAGAGAAAATAAAAAAAAATAAAGATTGAGAAAAAAAGAGAAGAAAAAAATAAAAGTTAAGAAAAAAATATAGGTTGAAAAAATGAGCAGAAAAAAATAAAAATAAAATAAAAAATAAAGTTTGAGAAAAATAAAAAAGAAAGAT
>NW_025833894.1:0-1555 GCF_002878395.1 Capsicum annuum
AGAGCTTTAGTGGTTACACTAGATAGCAGGCACCAGAAGTAGATTAGGAATTTTTTTGAGTCTTTACCAACCCCTCGATGTTAATATGGAATCCCGTATGCACTAAAAAACTATGATACCATATCAAATTCAATATTTTGGACTCAATGGAGCAGTCAAAATTTCCATCTGAGGATGATTTAATGAAAAATGGATAACATACCCATTTTTCATTTTTCTTAACTTCCAGCCAGTAGCCCATAATAAGTCTGAGAGCCTTGAGACCCAAACCAAGGGTCTACTTAACCTAAAATCGATATTCTAGAGTTGTTAGAACTGTCAGAAGGTATACAATGCTGTTTAACTAAAGTTTCCTTCCCGATAGCCTATTTGAACTTTTGAAGGCATCAAATAGGGAATTGGCTCTAAAAACCAAACAAACTATCCAATAACTAAACTGTAAGTTCCAGCAAGTCATAAATGACTTCTGTCAGCTATAGGAAAGCTCTAAATGGCAAAAATGAGTATAAATATAGAAAAATACCTAAAAGGTCATTACAGTGATAGATAATAGGCTTATAAAGAAGCTCTCCATCATCCATTTACAGATGAAAGCACAGATCAAGTGGAGAAGATTTAGGCTTAGCATTAGGAGAAACAAACATTGAGATAATGCATAAAGTAAATTTCCTCTGACTTAAAATAATGCCTTAGGTTCTTTGATAATTTCCATAACCAAAAAATACTATGCCTAAGTAATTAATTTTGAACAATGAGTAAAGAAGCTCCTTAAGATAGCTAATCACATCAGGATCATCTCCAGTAGGTAGTATATCATCATCTAGGCAACAATGATAGAGACTTTGGAATTTTATTTTTTGAAATATAATGAGTAGTTATTTAGGAATGAGAATAAACTATAAAATTGAAATCTATTTTAGGCCGAGCATATAATTGTCATGAAGCTTGTTGCAGTATATATAAAGATTTGCTTAATTGACAAATATGTTAGTTCTAGGGTAAGACATGAATGCTGGTAGTTTTATATATACCTTTTTTTTTAAATCAACATGCTAGACTGTGACACCTCAAGTTCTTGATATTTAGCCCCTCCAACAGTTAAGTAATTTAATTAGCCAATTTTCTAAGATAATGTCAAAACTACCAGTGATAAAGGTTCAGGGTACGGCTTGCTATGAGGTGTAGAGAGTCATTAGGAGGCACTCATTACCATTACAAAATATTACCTAGGTGTTAGTCCATGACCACAAGTCTTCATTAAGAATCAAGATGTCAAAAAATTAGTCATAATGATTGACTTATCTTCATAATAGCGAGGGGCTAGAATTTGATCCTCATGTAATGACTTCAGGACATGACTCGTGGTTAGGCCTCACGAGTCGTTACCCAAGTCATGAAAACTGTTCCTGAATTTTCCTTCACATTTTAGTTACGGTCTTTTAGATCATTTCTACCCTTCACATTCTTTTACATGACTAAAAATACCAAAATTGACAACTTTACCATCTGTTATCAAGATTAAACTTACTTTTTCCTCTTTAATTCCCAAGGTAAG
>NW_025833895.1:0-1851 GCF_002878395.1 Capsicum annuum
GTTGGGTTCGATCTAATCATTTTGTTTCGTTGTTTTTCATTATTTTTCCTCTTTTAAAGAAAAAAAAACACAAAAGCCATAAAGAATGATAAAATAAAGGTAGATAACGAGAGAAGGGAAAGAACAGAGATGGATACGAAAAGAAAAATAATAATAATAATAATAATAAAATAATAATAAGTGTAGATAAAAATTGGGATGATGTTAAAATGACCTCGCTACCCTCAAAAGCTGGTAGAAATGAATATGAATTTAGGACAATTATACCAATGTAATTCCCATGCTTGTTGTGTGCCTCAATCCTAACGGATGACGTCTTTGATGAGCATGTTCTTTCAGATAACAGTGGTAGGTTTGCAGCACTCTGGCTAGTCACCCATACTTCACTAGATTCAAAGCAAAGCTCGCCATGGCCAGGATCACATGGAAGAAAGTTCAGAACACAATGATGAGGTAGTAAGGCTTAGGCAACAATTGATAGATTTACACCAGGCATGGGTCAGCGGCATGCCTCCTCCTCCGCTCCCTGAAGGTCTTGGGAATATCTCTAATTGTCCACCGCTCTCGCAGGCGCAATTCTCTGCTCCTACTGATTCACCTGAGCACGCTCCAAGATTCACTCCGCAACATTATTATCTTGGCAGTTCTGGTGTGCCCTTGGCAGCTCCCCAATCAAGACCGGCTGCTCAGCCAGCGCCACCGATCACACCGGTATTAGTGGCTCCGCCACCACATGAAACTCCTATATATGTTGTGCGTCCCACAATGGGACTTCCTAGGTCTGTCAGTGATCCAATATTGAAGGTTCCAGATAGTCAGTATTGTGCCCCAGAGCCTACTTTGAGAATGAATGAACCGTATGGATACACTCAGCCGCCTGTATTTCCATTTAATACAGAGAAACCTGTCGCAACAGAGGAGTAGGAAATCATAGCCCGAAAGTTGAAAAGTTTAGAACAGGCTATGAGGAATTTACAGGGAATCGGAGATTATAGGAGTGTTTCCTATAAAGATCTTTGCATGTTCCCAGACATCAACCTTCCCCTCAGTTTTAAAATTCCCAAGTTTGAGAAGTATGCAAGACACGGTGATGCTGTGGCACACTTGAGACATTATTGCAACCAGTTGAGAGATGCAGGAGGAAGGGAAGAGTTGCTCATGGCCTTCTTTGGTGAGAGTCTTTCTGATCTGGCTTCAGAATGGTTTATCGAACGAGATATAGACAAATGGAACAGCTGGGATGACTTAGCTTCTGAGTTTGTTCTATATTTTCAGTATAACATCAACCTGATTCCGGATAAAAAATCCTTGGTCAACATGAAGAAAAAAAAGCACTGAAAGTTTTAGAGAATTCGCGATAAGGTGGCGTGAACAGGCCGCTAGGGTAAAGCCTCCAATGAAAGAAAGTAAGTTGGTAGAGGTTTTTATTCAGGCACAGGATGAGACCTATTTTTAATATTTACTTCCGGCAATGGGAAAGTCTTTTATTGAAGTCCTCAAAATAGGGGAGATAATAGAGAAAGGAATCAAGACCGGCCGAATAGTGAGTTTTGCCGCATTAAAAGCCACGACACAAGCGATTCAAGGTGGATCTGGCGCATTCGGAGGTAAAAAGAAGAAAAAGGACATGGCGAATGTCATATCTGGAACCCATTCCTATCCCAAAAGACCACCTCGCCCCTATCCCCAATCCCAAGCCCAAGTCTACAACCAAGCTCCATATATTCCTTCCCACCATTACTACCCTCCACAAAACCCTTTATATTCTATTTCACCACCCCCATACCCAGTATATAGCGCGCATCCATATGCCCAAACCCCTTCTTACCCGCAGTGCTACGCGCAAGTTCC